>NC_044399.1:53963990-54265865 GCF_006542625.1 Nomascus leucogenys
CAGAAGTGAGGTTAGAAGGGGCCAGGGCCAAATTATGCAAATAAACAGCCTGGCATGGCCACCCCAGGAGAGGAAAACAGGATGACCCCAAAATGGTCCAAGTAGATCATTAAGAGAAATATGGCCTAAGATGATGAAGAGGGACAAATGGTTATCCCATATTTATAAGTAGACAACTCAAAATACATTCACGGGCATGCACATCCCTTATCCAGCTCCAAGAGAAGCTCAAAGCCAGCCCTCTTGACTCACACAAAGACCAGGGGCCTCTGCTCCAGGAGGGCTGATGTGAAGATACAGCTGGTCTCCCAGAAATAAAGGGCCCCATAGAGTAACAGGGAACAAGCTGGCAGGACTTTTTGGAGCTGTGAAGAGCAGCTCTAGACACCATCAGCCTGCAAGTGCCCACCCTAAACGTGGCATTCCTGCTTTCCTGCTGCCATTTTGGTCATCAGCCTCCCACCATAGACTATTACCTCGAGGTAATCCCCAGCCTCTTCCAGGCTGCAAACTGACTCCAAACACTGGGTCAGGATGGGCTTGAGGATCCATCACTTCTGGACGAGTATTCTTCCTTCCTTGACATCTGCAGGCTCCCTAAGCTGCTCCTATAGGCCCTCTAATATAGAAGGGAGGCTTCTGGGACGATGGAGGAGTGAGTCTCTTTCCCCTTTTCAGCATCCTCCCACTCCCCCATACACGAGGAAGCAGATTGTCTTGAGGCGTTGCTTACAACTTCTACACCCAGAAAGGCTGTTCACACACACCCTCCTGGGGAGAGGACCGCAGTTTCCCTGGGTCAAATTAGAATCTAAGAAACAAATGCAAGTTTAATCACGTGCCAGCTTCCTGCCACATTTAGAGTGAGATTTAAAGAAATAATAACAGACACAATTGGGTCACTGTCTCACAGATCTTCCAGCTGTTATAAATCACTGCCTAAAATTAGCCAATGTGAGTAGTTCTAGCTCCTTGCTACTCAAAGGGTGGTCCCTGGACCGGCAGCATAAGCTTCACCTGGGAGCTTGCTGAAAATGTGTACACTCTCTCAGGCCCCACCCAGACCTACAGATGCAGAATCCACATTTTTGCAAAATGCCCAAGTGGTTTGTGCATACATTAAAGTTTGAGAGGCACTGCTCTCACTCACCCAGCATCCCTTGTTCCTGGCCAGAGTGTTTTGCCAGACTGACACCAAACGCTTTGTGAGATGCCAGAAACCTCTGCGGCCACAGGCTTCCACCAATAGTCCTCTTCCTCCTGCGCAGGGGGCCTGACCATTTCCTGCACACTGTGGAAGGTCTCATCTGCCTTCCCAGTCCCCTGCATTCCTCTTGTCCTCCCTGTATCTCCCCTGTCTCCCACTATTTTACTCGAGACCTGCGTAATTGCATCTCTGATCATGCCCCGCCCCCGACTCCCAACCTTAATAACTTTCAGGTTTACCCTTCCCCCACTGCTTGCTAAATGATGTCCAGGCTTGCTGACCTGAGATGTATTGATCAATTTGCCACTCCCTCTTCATCTCACTGTACTGTCCTCCCACGACCTGGACTCCATTACCCTTCTTGGCAGATTTTTGCTCACACATTTTGTCTGCCTTCAACACCTGACCACACACCTCTGCTGTTGCAAAGCTTTTGGGTCCCTCAACGTTGACTAAAATGCTTCCTCTAAGTGGCCTTTCTGGCAGAAGATAATGTCCTTCTTGGCAGCGCCCGTGTTTTCTTCCTCGTGACACTTGGCCCTTTCCAACTGCTATTAGAACTATTGATATATACACCTCCTGTCCCCTGTTACAGTGAACACATTTAAAGCAGGAATTACAGCTTATCCATCTTTGCTCCTAACAAAGATACTAACATACAGCAAGTGAAATCGCAAATTTGGGGCACATCATTCAACCTCTCCCCTTGTTTTCCTATTTTGTGTATTTATAAGAGTTATTCTTACTGTAAAAAGTCAGATTTTACAGACTACCTTAATCCTGCCTCTGTCTTCAGAGATATAAACATAGTCACATGTGTCTTCTTTCTGCAAGTAGTGGCTGTTGTTTCCAAACAAGGGGCAGCTTTAAAAACTAGAAATGAGCTATCTGTGAAAAGGCTTTGCAAAGTCCTGTTTCATATCACAGAATGGACCCTGTGTTTTTATTCACCAGGAACTCTTCTCCCCTAGAGAAGATGTAAGGTTACATTTTTGGAAGGGCATTTCTTGTCTTAAGACTCAGTTTGACTCTGTTTATGGATTCTGTCATTCAGCTGTGGTAAGAATTTTCTCAGAATCGTGATGCTACACCTCAAGTATTAAGACCATATTTAATATATAGTTAATAAATTGCTTTTATGTAAAATATCAAAATTTCTTTATTTTATTTTTTGGAGACAGAGTCTCACTCTGTCACCCAGGCTAGAGTGCAGTGGTGCTATCTCAGCTTTCATAGCTGAGGTTGATTATCACTGCAACCTCTGCCTCCTGGGTCCAAACGATTCTCCTGCCTCAGCCTCCTGAGTAGCTGGGATTACAGGCATGCACCACCATGCCCGGCTAATTTTTTCTGTTTTAGTAGAGACGAGGTTTCACCATGTTACCCAGGCTGGTCTGGAACTCCTGGCAATCTGCCCACCTTGGCCTCCCAAACTGCTAGGATTACAGGCGTGAGCCACCATACCCGGCCTCAAAATTTCCTTAAACAAAGCTATCTTGGAAAATCTAGACTATCTAACGGCTGAACAGACATTCATAAATAGTTGCTGAATAATGAGTGAATGAGAACAAGTCATTTCCCCTCAGTGCCGTGATGTGTTAATCCTCAGATCTGCACTGTATGTAAGCTAAACACCGAATTTTGAGATGAGACAAGCATGTAGTTTAAGACGAATGGCCTGATGAAAGCAGGAATTAAGAAGAGCAGTTGCTGGCCCAAGGAGAGCACGTGACGTGACTCTGAAGTAATGAGGCTGGTTTCCCCATGTGGCTGGTGGAATCCGTTTTGTTGCTGTGTAGTCACACACATTCCCATCAGGCCTCAGTGGCAAACGTGCTGACGGAAGACTCTGTTTCTCAGACTGATTAAAGCCTGGCCAACATCTAAGCTGCCACTGAAAACTCAGGCAATTAGGAAGCAGTGGAGTGTGTCCTTGGCAGGGAAGGAGGAGCACCTACCAGACTCAGCTGCAAAGGGAGTGGTGGATGGTGCAGGTGGGAGAAATGCAATCAGATTTCTCTCATTTTGGCCAAATTTGCCAAACCTAATGTGCACCTTAAAATTGACGGTCTGGGGCCGGACGCAGTGGCTGTAATCCCAGCACTTTGGGAAGGCAAGGTGGGCAGATCACCTGAGGTCAGGAGTTTGAGACCAACCTGGCCAACATGGTGAAACCCTGTCTTAACTAAAAATACAAAAATTAGCCGGGTGTGGTGGTGGGCACCTCTAATCCCAGCTACTCAGGAGGCTGAGGCAGGAGAATTGCTTGAACCCAGGAGGTGGAGGTTGCAGTGAGCCAAGATCGTGCCACTGTACTCCAAATTGGGAGACAGAGCAAGACTCTGTCTTAAAAAAAAAAAAAGGCAGTCTTTTTCACCATGACCCCATTGAGGAAGCTGTGTAGCACAGAGTTACCTGTGCAAGAAGGAAAGACAGCTGCTAGAACTACCTGACGCAGGGATCATTGGTGCTCAGGTCTGTTCCTGCAGAACTGGGCTGAGCCCCATTCCTGGCTTTGGAAAATGACTAAGTGAGCTGGATCATTCTCTGTGCCTTGTAAAGATCTCAGAACGTGGGGGTGCCTCATCCGCTTGAACGGTCCTGTGGAAAACGTAGGAAAACCACAGTTAGTTCACAAGAGTTAGCAGACAAAAATATCAGCTTTTCAAAATCACTAAAGTCTTAATAAAATAATGAAGTGGAAAGTATTTGCTTTATCTTTTTTAAAGAGAAGTTACAATGCTTACTTCTCTTTTTAAACAATGTTGTAAGCTTTAGATATTATCTTAGCAGCAGTTCTCCTGGGAAGAGCCAATAAACAAAACGCCTGTGATATTTTCTCATTGGAAATTCAGCTAGAAAAACAAAACTCAAGCAGTTTTAGTGTTTGGTCACCGAACAGACTCTGGTTTTAATTATAAACACCAGCAGTTTTGAAGATCTGTCTCTGGATGCCAAATGTATCCAGAGCTGAGGGTGGGCACCCTTGCAGAGTTTACCATAAGAAGCCTGGACAAGTGAAACACCCAGCATGTCCTACCTATAACTGACTGCTGTACTACCAAATGGAAGTTCTGGCTAATTAGTTTGGAATTGTTTCCCTTAAACCCTTAATGGAATGAAAATCAGCTAAATTAACAGCCAGAGAAACAGTTACAACTAAATTACTTCCCACTGTTCCCAATTAAGTTGGAAATCTTGGGTGCAGTAACCACCAACATCACAAATTACGAATCTTTGCCAGAGATGAATGCCTTCAGTTTTTCTTAGACCCATCAACAGCCTTTGCTAACAGAATTAGGTAACTGAATGTATGCAGAAAAATGGAGTAAAGCAAGCCATTTAAAAGCATTAATTGATTCAGCGACACATTTCATGCCAAAGGCTAGGTGCAGGTAAGACTTGAAATATGGGGCTCACGTGACAGACCTCCACATAGGAAAGCAATGACTTGTTTATAATTTCCATTCCAAGCACACGTGAGGAATCATTGCCTGCTGAAATCAAAGAGAAAAACGATCAGACTGGCCAATCATGCTGAATCCTTTGGCTCTTCTGCCGTTGTTGGTAGCTTTGGGTTACTGAGGTCAAACTAACTGTGATGTCAATATTTACAAACCAGTTTCCAAAAACGGATTTGTAAATTAGGATTGCTCTCCAATCCCTAAGAGAGGCTTCATCTTAAGGGAAAAGGACAGAACCTTTGTTCTAGTAAGTATATCTTGATGTCCATTAAAAGGCTATCAACAGACTGCAGTTAGTTTGTGATTTTGGTGGCTCTAGGAAGGCTCTAATGCCCCCAACCCCATCCCTTCCCAATTTTGCTATCTGTCCAAAATCGTGCTATTGTAGCTGCATGGCTTTGGACTTGGGCTGACATTCCTATTAAAGACGCCCTGGAGGAGAGACACTTGGCTATTACTACCTGTGAAGGACCTAAGCAGGCCTGGCACTATGGAAACTATAAAAGTGAGTGAGGTCTGTTTCTGAATCTGATTTTGCCATCCAGCCTGCCCCACGCATCTTTCAGTAAAGCTCCTTTATTCCCATCTTGAGTCCCAGGGCTTTGATGTATATCCTTCCTTTATCACATCATTGAAGATCTTTGGTTTTACAAAGATATAAGTGACTGATACAAGTTTGGTGTGTTAGTCCTCCAAAGGATTTACCAAGATCCAAAGCCTGAACATGGAAAACCAAAGGAGTTTCAGGGAGCAGCCAGCTACATGCCCAAAACTGTTTGCTTTTTGTCTGTAAGTAGATTTTGCCCAGGTAGACTTTGGGAGCTGGTCACCAACGATGACCCCCAGTGAACACCTGGTATTCTCACTCTTATGTAGTCCTGTGTAGTCCCACAGGGCTGGCCTGTGGAGAACACACTTTGTTTGATTTCAGTTCTTTTAAACTTATTGAGGGTTGTCTTACAATCTAGTGAATGATTTATCCTGAAGAATGTTCCATGTATACTTGAGAATAATATATTCTGCTGTTGTTAAGTGTTCTATAGACGTATGTTATATCTAACAGATGATAGTATAGTTCAAGTCTTCTATTTTCTCTTTGGTTTTCTGTGTAGTTGTTCTGGCCCATGATTTGAGGTAATCAATAGAAGACGTGAAGACCTGACTAGAACAAAAAGGCCGAGCAAGAGGGAACTCCTTCTGCCTGAGTGTTCCAGCTGAGATATTGGTCTTTTCCTGCCGTTGAGCTTGAACTGAAACACTGGCTCTTGGGTCTCAAGCCTGCTGATGTTCAGATTGTAACTTATGTAATTTGACTCTCCTGGATCTCAGGCCTTTGGGCTCAAACTGGAACTACAGCACTGTCTCTCCTGGGTCTCCAGCTTGCTGACTGCAGATCTTGGAAACTTTTTGGCTTCCATAATCATGTGAGCCAATTCCTTACAACACACACACACACACACACACACACACACACACACACACCCTATTGGTCCTGTTTCTCTTAAGAATCCTAATTCAGAAGGTGTTAGAGGGACATTCTGGGATTTCTCTTGAGAACCCTAATTCAGGAGGTGTTAGAGGGACATTCTAGGATTTTTGAACCAAACATTAAGATGGCATGGCACACAACAGGAAGCTGCATATCATAACACAGCAGTGACTATTGCACTTTTAGGAGTCCTGAGTGACTATACCAGAAGTCTAGCTAGCCTGCTGACAGAGCACAAGGGGAAGAAGAGACCCCACCACTGCATGGAGAGGGAAAAGACCCAGATATGCTGGTGTTCTAGTTGAGCCTCTAGATGACTCTGCCTATAGCTAATGTCCCCTGGATCCAGATGTGCGTGAAAGTCTACCCCTGGACCCTATAGGTTCATGAACGGTCCCCATCCACCATATGTATAAGTAGATATGCCTGTGCTTTCCTTAAACAAGTCTTAGTTGGCTTTCTTGTAACTTACAAGCAAGAGTCTTGCTCCTAATAGGATAAGTAAAGAACTCAAGTTATTTTGGAATTATTCTATCTGAATATGCTGTATTCTATGTAATTCTGGCTTAATTCTAGGACCGAACTATGTAGATCATGGCTTTTAAAGCATTGCAATGAGCATTTGCTTAATACATACATTGACTTTAATCCTGGTAGAAAAAATCCTACAAGGTAAATGTAGAATTTACCTGTCTTAGATGCTGAGATGAATATTTGCATGTAGGAAGTTTATTGGGAATGCTCTCTAAAACAACACTGTAAAAAACAGAACAAAAACAAAAACAGGATGGGGCAGAGAGAGAGGTTGAACACCTGTGCAGTCACAACGAAGGTCACAACAGATCCCACAGAAGCTCTAGAGCTGGGATAACTTCAAAATTGCCCTGACCTGAGATGAGACTGTTGAGCCTTCGAATCCTTGAATCAGCTCAGGCACTCTGGGGACGTGTGTAACCTTGGGTGAGGTAGGTCCCTCAGCCACGGCAGCACCCAGGAAAGGCCTCAGTTTTAAGCCATCACCAGTCAATACCCTCAACAGCTGGGGCAATGAATATCATGATCAAGAAGGGGCATCTGGGTGGTGTGCCCCATCCTCCATAATAGTCCTTATTCATTTTACAGCCTGGATCTAAATCCTAGTCTTTCTGGCTCCAAAGTTCTGGTCATCTCCACTGCATGTCCTTGTTACCACCACTGTCAGGCTGGTGACCTGTTCTGGGAAAGCTAAAATCCTGTTGTTCTGTCCACCTTCAACTGCAAGTATGCTTCTATATTAGTCTGTTCTCACACTGCTAATAAAGACATATCCAAGGCTGGGTAATTTATTAAGGAAAGAGCTTTAACAGACTCACAGTTCCACACAGCTAGGGAGGCCTCATCATGGCAGAAGGAAAAAAGAAGCAAAGGTGAGGCTTACATGGCAGCAGGCAAGAAAGAGCATGTGCAGGGGAACTGCCTTTATAAAACCATCAGATCTCATGAGACTTATTCACTATCATGAGAACAGCACAGGAAAGACCTGCCCCCATGATTCAGTTACCTCCCACCAAGTCCCTCCCATGACAGATGGGAATTATGGGAGCTACAATTCAAGATGAGATTTGGGTGGGGACACTGCCAAACCATATCAGCTTCCATCACACTCACAGCTAGAGTTCATAGCTAGAAGGCAGATTCCACCAAGTAGAAAGATGTAACTACTACTGACAAATACTAGTACATCTCACAGTTCCCAGGTAGCCTATTAAGAAATGGCTTATGTTGAGTAGAAATTTACAAACAAAATGATGAGGAGAAAAAAAACTCCACAACTTCATAGGAATCTTTCCAGCGATACCAAGCACAAATAAACAGAAAATGTTATTTCACTTTGCCAACTAGCTCAGACAGAATTTAAGGAGGAAAAGGTATTAGCTAAGCTTGAGAGGAAACTGGCAAGAAATGTATATGGCCTGAGGCATCCTTGTTCAAGAGTAGAACTGAACATCCTTTCCATTCACTTGCTTATGCCGCAGGATGACCCCTCTCCTGACCCTACTCCACCCCTACTCTCAAGATCTATTTCTCTTCTTTTTTTCTCCCCCAGCTCCATGACCCACCTCATACACAGAATTTGGCATCTTGTGCAGTGCCATGCTGGACATTGTGGCTGTGTCTGTTCAGTCCTTTTTGCTGGGATCTGCTTCTCTGTCCGCTCCAGCCACATGGTTCCAGTGAGGGCCCTGGCCACCTGCCCTCAGAGGTGCACACTTGACCCAGCTTGTGATGGTTAATACTGAGCGTCAACTTGATTGGACTGAGGGATACAAAATATTAATCCTGGGTGTGTCTATGTGGGTGTTGCCAAAGGAGATTAACATTTGAGTCAGTGGGCGGGGGAAGGCAGATCCACCCTTAATCTGGTGGGTACAATCTAACCAGCTTCCAGAGAATATAAAGCAGACAGAAAAACATGAAAAGGAGAGACGGGCCGAGCCTCCCAGCCTACATCTTTCTCCCATCCTGGATGCTTCCTGTCCTCGAATATCGGACTCCAAGTTCTTCAGTTCTGGGACTCGGACTGGCTCTCCTTGCTCCTCAGCTTGCAGCCTATTGTGGGAACTTGTGATTGGGTAAGTTAATACTTAATAACCCCCGCTTTAATTTGCTTGCTTAAACTCATATATATATATATATATTTATAGACATATATATTTATACAGATATATATATATTTATATATATAAATATATATATAAATATTTCCTATTAGTTCTGTCCCTCTAAGAGAATCCTGACTAATACACAGCCGTTCTCTAGAATGTTTTGGCATGCAACTAAGGAAAGGGATGCAGCTCCTCTTTGATAGTAAAGATTGAGACATAAAGGCAGTGTGTGAAAAATAAAAACAAAAATCTGATGCCAAGACATAGAGAAAGGGAGAGATGAGACAGAATGCTAGTGGCATGCCACTCCCTGGTTCTAGATGTCCCCAGATCAACCACATCCTTCCCCCTTGGAGACTGGTTATGTGAGCCTCAAACATCTGCCCCTTTGCCAAAGTTAATCAGTCAGATTTCTGTCCTCAGAGTTCTATTACACTGTAGACACCTAAAAATAAGTGGAGCCCTTTGTCCCCAGGCAAGAGGATTCTTAAACAAGGAAGGTGGGTGTCATCCTTAAGATCCTCCAAGAAAATCCTACTCTTTCTTTCATAGCCTTTATTCAATATTTAAGTGTATTAGTCCATTTTCACACTGCTAATAAAGACATACCTGAGACTGGGCAATTTACAAAAGAAAGAGTTTTAATGGACTTACATTTCCTCATGTCTGGGGAGGACTCACAATCATGGTGGAAGGCAAGGAAGAGCAAGTCACATCTTACATGGATGGTAGCAGGCAAAGACAGAGAGCTTGGATAGGCGAACTCCTCTTTATAAAACCATCAGACGTCATGAGACTTGTTCACTATCATGAGAACAGCACAGTAAATACTTCCCCCCATGATTCAGTTACCTCCCACTAGGTCCCTCCCACAACCTGTGGGAATTCAAGACGATTTGGGTGGGGACACAGACAAACCATATCATTCTGCCCCTGGCACATCCCAAATCTCTTGTCCTCACGTTTCAAAACCAATCATGCCTTCCTAACAGTCCCCCAAAGTCTTAACTCATTTTAGCATTAACTCAAAAGTCCACAAACTCTCATCTGAGGGAAGGCAAGTCCCTTCCACCTATTAGTCTGTAAAATCAAAAATGAGTTAATTACTTCCTAGATACAATGGGGACACAGGCATTGGGTAAATACACCCATTCCAAATGGGAGAGATTGGCCAAAACAAAGAGGCTACAGTACCTGTGCAAGTCTGAAATCCAGTGGGGCAGTCAAATCTTAAAGCTCCAAAATGATCTCCTTTGACTCCATGTCTCAAATCCAGGTCATGCCAGTGCAAGAGGTGGGTTCCCATGGTCTTGGGCAGCTCCACCCATGTGGCTTTGCAGGGTACAGCCTCCCTCCTGGCTGCTTTCATGGGCTGGCGTTGAGTGACTGCAGCTTTTCCAGGCACACGGTGCAAGCTATTGGTGGATCTACCATTCTGGGGTCTGGAGGATGGTGGCTGTCTTACATCCCCAGTGGGGACTCAGTATGGGGGCTCTGACCCCACATTTCCCTTCTGCACTGCCCTACCAGAGATTCTCCATAGGGGTCCTACCCCTGCAGCAAACTTCTGCCTGGGCATCCAGGCATTTCCATATATCTTCTGAAATCTAGGTGGAGGTTCCCACACCCCAGTTCTTGACTTCTGTGCACTTGCAGGCCCAACACCACATGGAAGCTGCCAAGGGCTGGGGATTGCAGTCTCTGAAGCCACGGGCTGAGCTCTATGTTGGCCCCTTTCAGCCACAGCTGGAGTAGCTGGGACATAGGGCACTAAGTCCTTAGGCTGCACACAGCCTACAAACCCACTTTTTCCTCCTAGGCCTCTGGGCCTGTGATGGGAGGTGCTGCTGTGAAGACCTCTGACATGCCCTGGAGACATTTCCCCATTGTCTTGGGTATTAACATTCGGCTTCTCATTACTTACGCAAATTTCTGCAGCCAGCATGAATTTCTCCTCAGAAAAATGGGATTTTCTTTTCTATGTCATTGTCAGGCTGCAAATTTTCTGAACTCCTATGCTCTGATTCCCTTTTAAAACTCAATGCCTTTAACAGCACCCAAGTCACCTCTTGAATGCTTTGCTGCTTAAAAATTTCTTCTGCCAGAGGTTGCAGTGAGCCAAGATCACGCCACTGCACTCCAGCCTGGCAACAGAGCAAGACTTGGTCTAAAAAAAAAAAAAAAAAAAGGAAGAAAAAAAAAGAAATTTCTTCCACCAGATACTCTCAAGTTCAAAGTTTCACAAATCTCTAGGGCAGGGGCAAAATGCCACCAGTTGCTTTGCTAAAACATAACAAGAGTCACCTTTGCTCCAGTTCCCAACAAGTTCCTCCTCTCCATCTGAGACCACCTCAGCCTGGATTTCATTGTCATATCGTTATCAGCATTTTGGTCAAAGCCATTCAACAAGCCTCTAGGAGGTTCCAAACTTTCCCACATTTTCGTGTCTTCTTCTGAGCCCTCCAAACTGTTCTAACCTCTCCCCATTGCCCAGTTCCAAAGTCCATTTCCAAATTTTGGGGTATATTTTCAGCAGTTCCCCATTCTACTGGTACCAAAAATTTACTGTATTAGTCTGTTTTCATGCTGCTGATAAAGACATACCCAAGAATGGACAATTTACAAAAGAAAGACGTTTAATGGACTTACAGTGCCACATGGCTGGGGAGGACTCACAATAATGGCAGAAGGCCAGGAGGAGCATGTCATTTCCTACATGGATGGCAGCAGACTAAGAGAGAAAGCTTGTGCAGAGAAACTCCTCTTTATGAAACCATCCGATCTCATGAGACCTATTCACTACCACAAGAACAGCACGGGAAAGATTTGCCCCCATGATTCAATTACCTCCCACCGGGTCCCTCCCACAACACATGGGAATTCAAGATGAGATTAGAGTGGGGACACAGCCAAACCATATCATTAAGTAACCTGGAGATGATGTATTTCCTTACTTTTCTCTTAGCCAACATGTCTTTCAAGCCTCCTCTCTAGAATGGAACCCTGATTCTCCACCATGTGTTGTCACTGGGTAGGCTTAAAAAGTACCACTAATGCCTGAGAGGCCCTTGTTTGCATGAGCCATGGAGATAACTCTGTCCCTCGGCGTCACTCCCCTGAACTGAACTCTCTGAGTCTTCCCGTAGAAGATTCTCTGATTCAATGCCTACACTGCCTATGATAGAAACTCAGAGGAGAGTGGCAATAAAATCACTAAATTAGCTGACAATAGAAAACAGATCAGCACTCTTCAGATAACCAGTCTCCTTCTTTTACTTAAACACAGGGATTTTATCATCCTGTGGCTTTTTCTTCCCAAGCTTAGGAATCACAACACATTCAAGCATTCTGCTTGGGTTTTATTTTTATTTTTTCCATGGGTCACAAGAACTTTGAATGCATAGGCTTAATCTTCATCCTTTCTTTTTATATCATAATTTTCTGTCTTCTTGGGATCTCTTTGGATATTTCATTCTATCTCAAAACATAGAGCCCAAACCTCAAACTGATACATGGGTGAGGCCTTGAGCTGTGGTAAGTGGAGTGGGGAGGTATTTCTCAACTGTTACATGCCAGGCCATGAATACATCCAAGTATCAAGTTTGGGTTTAAAATAACATGGTGACCTTTCTCTCTACTCTTCTAGGACTTTCTGACTCAAAACACGTGCCCAGGGCTTCTTGGTAGTCTCTCCGGATATGAGAGCTACTTTCTCTATTCATAAAATGAGGGGAGAGGGTGGTCAAGAGGGACTTGCTCATACCCAACACGGTGCCTGTGTCTCTGATACTCTGACAAGGTTACCTGTCCAGGACCAAAACTCCTGCCTTGTTCTGGAGGCCTGTGTAAGCTCCAGGGTTTCTCTGGGAACTCTGAAGATTTTTGAAGTGATATATTGGGAGCGTCTGAGGGGATCCCTCATTCTTTGGGAGCTCACCAGAGTTAGAATAGTTAGAATAGACCTGTTAGGGCCAGCTGTGATCCCAGTGACCACATTCACTCATAATCTCCATTTGGTTGGGCATTTCTGTTATGTCTTTGTCGTTTCTGTGACAGAGCTAGGCCCTTCCTTGCTTCAAGGAAGAAAGGTTGGGGGAGCAGGAAGAAGATGCAGGTTCCCACAACCCCCTGATCTTCTGCACCCCTACTGGTTTCCTCCACCCACAGGGGTGAGGAGAATCACAGCTGCCAAGAAGTTGAAGATGGCTCGCAGGGAAGGCTGTGGGCGGTGGGGCGGGGCAGGTGGGCGGCAGGGCGGGGCAGGTGAGGTCGTGGGGCTTTGGCTTCGGCAGCAACCTGACAATTATAGGACTCAATCTTGGTAAATGCAGCCAGCAGAGAATCAGGGCTTGTGTCAGTGTGTCGAGTCCAGTAGGCTACTAGGAGGTTAAAAATGTCTGAGGCATGTGTTTGACAACCATTAACAAACCTAAAACAACAAAACCCTTTAGAGACACAAGAGAAAGGAACAATGTGACCAGTGACATTCTCAACTTCCCAAACACTCCTGGTTCAGAAGAACTGGGAGAAATGCGTCTATTTTAGGGTTTATCAGTGACATTAAAAAAACAGTAATACGTTTGATATTTCACTTCAAGTATTTATCTAAGGAGCCCCTGGGTAGGTACAGATACGGAACCATTGGTTGCACAGTAGCCCAGAAGACGGGATGAGGGGCCCTGGGAGCTGGGAATTCCTTCTTCCTTGTTCTGACCCCCGCAACTGCTGCCAGAAAGGTTTATGAGCCCTCATCATTTATTATGTGACTTTTCTATATTTGGAAACACTTTGGGAGAAAATTTTCCACACTTAGAAAGTCATTACCCGAGTCTCCAGTACATACATTTTTCCACGCCCTTCTTTACACACGGAAAGGTTTATCATTAAGAATGTTCATCTTAAATGCAGTTGAAGCAGAGAGACACAGAGATGATCCCCGCTCCCCAGAGGTTCTGGTCCCTAGCAAGTGGCACACTCTGCCCCTCCTACGGGTCATTTGTGGTGGCTTTTGGAAGGCTGGATGGAGGTGGAGTAAGTGTCCTCTGTGCTTCTTTGAGGAGGAGCTTGGCTCAGGCTCTGAAAGGCTTCTATCCTTTCCTCCCTCATGCTGGAAATGAGCAAGTCACATGAGCAAGTCAGGAAGGGTGTATTAGCCCCTTTTCACACTGCTATAAAGAACTGTCTGAGACTGGGTAATTTATAAAGGGAAGAGTTTTAATTGACTCACAGTTCGGCATGGCTGCGGAGGCCTCAGGAAAATTACAATCACAGAAGAAGGCGAAGGGGAAGCAAGGCACCTTCTTCAGAAGGCGGCAGGAATGAGAAGGAATTCAGGAGGAACTACCAAACACGTATAAAATCATCAGATCTCGTGAGAACTCACTATCACAAGAACAGCATGGGGGAACTACCCCCATGATTCAATTACCTCCACCTGGTCTCTCCCTTGACATGTGCGGATTATGAGAATTACGGGGATTATAATTCAAGATGAGATTTGGGTGGGGACACAAGGTCTAACCATATCAAGGGGCTAACGTGGTGAAACCCTGTCTCTACTAAAAAAATACAAAAAAATTAGCCAGGCGTGGCAGTGGGTGCCTGTAGTCCCAGCTACTCAGGAGGCTGAGGCAGGAGAATGGTGTGAACCCAGGAGGCAGAGGTTGCAGTGAGCCGAGATTGCGCCACCGCACCCCAGCCTGGGTGACAGAGCGAGACTCCGTCTCAAAAAAAAAAAAAAAAAAGTACAATTATTTCCTCTCTTCTTGTGACAAAAGCAGAACATGTTGATTTCAGGAATATACAGGTAAGAAAAGGCAAAGACACCTAAAATTCCATCATCTTAGGGAAAATCACTATTACCACCCACCTTTCATCTACGCATGTATAATAATGAAAGTAGTAACTTACTGAGGGCCCAGCATGGGTCAGGAGCTGGGCTGTGTGGTTTATATCCACTATTCCACCTAACCCACACAACCAGTCTGCTGGTCACTCCACTGGGTCCCAGCATGGTGTGTGGATGGAGTGAGGGCTCCAGAGCCAGCCTGCCCAGTTCCGAGCTCCACTCTGCCACTCATGAGTGTGTGTTCTCCAGCAAGCTGGTTAGCATCTGTGCCTCAGGTCCTCACCTGTCGAATGGGGGTAATAATACCATAGGTGTCACATGGATTGTCAGGAGGATTAAATGAGTAAATAGGTGTAAAACACTTACTGCTTGGTACTCACAAGTGCTCAACTCAGCAGAGTCACCTATTGTTTCCTTTGTAGAAATATGGAAGCACGTTCAGAGAAGTCAGTGACTTGGTTGAGATCCCACAAGCATTAACTGACTAAGCCAGGTTTGAAACTTAAATCTCTTCTGAGTCCAGATCCTTTATGACAGAATATACAAGAGAGGCAGAGAAAAAAATCAGCGTTCCCCCGCTCCTTAACATTATTCTTTAAATTGCATATGTCTTCTGCTCACTGTATAATAATACTCCAGCCCTAGATGTGCCCTTGACCGAGTCTTAGCCAGTGGGTAGAGACCTATAGGAGTTAGCAAAGGCTCAGCTTTGTTTAGTGCAGTGCCGTCAAGCACAGGAACCCCTGGGCCTCTCACTGACAGGCAGATTGATTTCTAACAAGTCCCCAAGTGAGTTGATGCTGCTGGTCTGAGAACCACACTGCAGAGAGGCTTTGGGGAATTCTGACCAGTGGATCTGCTTTCGCTGGGACCTTCCTGCTGCTGCCTCTTTGGTTTACACAGTTGCCTTCCATCTTCCCTTGTGTCCCGAGTCTGGAATTCAGAGTCCATCGGTACCATGCATCACAACCTCCGAACTCCGGAGGCAGGTTCCTCAGCTGGAGCCCAGGTGGACTCACCTGGGGCCCACCCACCTGGGGGTGCCAGGTTACATGTCCCAGTCACCAGTGTCAGCTCTGGGGGTTCTGCACAAACACTGCTAGGGTTGCTGCTGATCCTGCCTGTCTGAAACACTTCAGGGGACATGTGTTTAGGATTCAAAAGAAAAGAAAGATTCACACTGGAGTCAAGCCAGCGGTGGGGGTGGTGGGGAGCATAGGAGGGTGTGAGGCCGCAGCTTGGTAAGGGATCATCCACCTTCCACCAGCAAGCCCATGGCATCAAGTCCTTCCGTTCTAAAACCTCTGGGGTCCTCAGCAATACAAACCACTATTCCCATCTAGTGCCCTCTGGGAACCCATCCCTCAGACAGGACATCCTTCAGAATGTAAGGGAGGTCACCTTTGACACCCTCTGTGGAAACTCCAGGTAGTGGCGACAGAACATGAGAGACAAACTAAGAATTCTGAGTGCGGTAATCAGAGTGGGCATCATGTGAGTGGAATAGCCCCAGCTGCCCAAACCCCTAACATGAAGGAAAATTCTGTCTTAAAAAGGTCTTTCACTGTGATTTTTCCATGACGTGACTAGCTTTTCACTCAGTTGTCTATCCCAAGAGATACCAGTAGGTCCTGACAAAACCTAAAGTATGGGGAGAGAGACCCTGGGAATTAGGAATCTCTTCTTGCCTTCTTCCTCAGGACACTGTTTCTACAGCAGGCGATATCTGTGAGGGCTGGTTCGGTTTGCTGCTATTTTCGACATTTTAGAACGAGTTTCCCTCACTTCTGGGGATTTTCCATGGGGACATAAATCTCTAAGCCTCGTTCTAGCAAAGCGTCCTCATTGCTACCTCAGTTGGGACAAGTGAAATATTTGGAAATTCCCATGGCCTTGGCCAAGACCTTGAAGGGGCGGGTTTTAAAAAGTTCTAGGTTCCCTTCTTTCCATGGCAGCCAAGGGCACATTTCCCTGGCACAGCCGGTCCCCCTGGAAAATGCAAGCCCCTGGATTGGAGGCCCCTGGAAGCCTGCCTATGTAGGCCCAAATGTAGCATGAGAATACTCAATGTACGCAAATAAGCAGAACAGGAAACTCATTTATTAAGCTAAGCCTCCCAGTGTTGGGGGAAACTTCCTGTTATCAGATGTCTGAGAACGGGGTCAGGCCTAGTCCCTCCAGCCCTTGTGACCAGGACCCTGGCTCAGAACCAGAAATCTGCCTGCTGGGCCTGCCATAGCAGGAACAGGGCTGATAGGAGGCAAGCTTGGCCTTTCATGTCAGGTCTGTCCCTTCCTGGCCGTGTGACCTCTTGGGGCCAATGTTTCTTTAAAATGGGGACAAGGATACCTCACAGGGTATTGCGAGAGTAGGGCAACGTATTTAAAAGTGATTTGAAAGTCGTCAAGTGTTAGTCCATGGACAATATCTGGGTTTATTATGAAGATTACACTAAATAAGAAACATACATACACACAGTGGTGTTCTGGTCAATGTTTAACAACTGGCTTTCTAGAGGGGAAAATGCCCCGGTGTTTAGAATTTGTCCATTTCCATGCTGTAATATTCCCACCAGGGCTCATTTCAAAGCACTAGTGTGATGTCACTGAATGTCAAGTTGAGAAGAAAGGTACAGAGTTGACCCCTCTGGGCTGGCGTGAGCCAGTGGAAGCACACCACTGTTCCTATATTTCACTTCCTCTTATATAAAGCACTTAGCACAGTGCCTGGAAAACAGGGGTGTTGACCTCCTCGTCCTCCTCTTTCTATTTTCATTAGCTCGAGGTTCACCAGCAGATAGGGAAATGGCAGCCCCACCCTGTCCTGCTGAATCTGAATCTCCGGATGGTGTGTGTTTTAAAAGCTCCCCGGGGTGATTCTGCTACGCGGCCCTGAACGGGAACCGCAGCACCACGGGGCGGGCTCCCTGGGAGCAGTGACAGGGTCCTGCTTGTGTTTGCATCCCCAGTCCCAAAACAGGGCCCGACCCATTTGGTGCTTTCCTAAATGAAGTGATGGAAACTTATTATCTGGAGCTAAAATGAAAGGGGTCAGATCTGCGGAGAAGAATGAGGAGAGCAGGCCCCACCGATGGCCACGCACCTGCTGGTTTCTCTCCACTCTTCCGCAAGTCACCCCCCTTGGCCTGGGCTGTCCCCATCACCACCAGCCAGGCTGGTTCTGCTGCTGCCCCCTCAGTCCTCTCTGCACAGTTCATCCTGTGGGGCCTGTGCCCACTCACTCCACCTCTCTGAGTGATCCCCTTTTGATCCTTGGAGCCCAGCGCCCTTTCCTGCCCCCTTTCTCTTATTACTGCATCTGTGGAGCTCCTCAAGAGCCACCCAGGACAGATGTGTCAGACTCAGACAAGGATGGGGGCTGTGAGCGCCTGTGTGCCTCTCCCTGCAATTTCCTCCCGCCCCTGCTGCCTTTTCCTGGGAGCTCTGCCCCTAGTACAGTGTGTGTCCCTAAGAGCCCTCAGTATATGTTCTTTGAATAAAGCAAAACAAGCTACTGGGAAGGGATAACAGGAAGGGAGGAGAGGAAGGCATTATAGGTGAATTAATTACTCCAGGAAAGACCTTAAGTAATTGGTGCTTCCTTGGCCTGAGTATAATAGCAAAGGAAATTTGACTTTTAAGCCAAAAGTATTCACGTCTCCATCCATCATGGCATATATATGTCCCACCCATTTTTATGTTCTCTCTCAATCCTGCACGCCAATATAAACACCAGCTTCTTGTCTTTCTCAAGGTAACCCAGAGAAAATGAGAAGATAAATCCAAGGAGTAGAAAAAAATTCCTAAGTCATCCGTGTTAGGTACAAACACAATGACACAATTTTCCCAACTACTAGGTATAACAATTGTACTTTGGAGGAGAAGGGAAGAGCTTACATGCAAACGGACTAGCGTAGAAAAATCCAGCTTTACGTAGTCCTGATGGCAGCATGCCTGAGCTGAAACATACCCTCAGACCAAGTGTGTCTTTTCTGATTTAAAGAAAAAGAGGAAGGGAGTTACACCTAAAATAGCCTTTTGGACAGTATGCTCAGCGCATAAGCACTAATCTGCACACAGCCCTGTGAATATCTTTTTACCCCACCTTGAAGATGAGGTAAACACACAGAGCCTTAGTTAACATACCAGGCGCACACAATCAGTGAATAGCAGAGACAAAACTAACATGGGTCTCCTGACGGCAGAGCCTGTGGCTCTTTCAGCCATGGACATAGGTTCCAGGCGTGGCTACTGCCATCGCTTTACAGCGAGTCCTCCAAAACAGATCCTAGCATTAGAGTTGCCAGGAGCACACAGGGAGGGAAGCACTTCTCCTCTTCCTTTCTTCTAATGCCCTCCTTCATGGAAGTGAAGCACAAGAAGAGAGAGAAGGGAGGGACAGCGTTTCCAGCAGGGAAAAGGTGACCAGGGACCAGACAGAAATTCTTCAATTCACAGCTGTCGAGTCTACAGGCTCAAGACACCAGAGGAATGATGCTAGCTCTTAAAAAAAAAAAAAAAAGCTTAGAGAAAATAAATGATTATTTAAATTAAAATTAGAAGTATTACCTATACTTGGAATTCATCACGTTGCCTCTGGATTCTGTCTCTGTTAATCCGTTCCTATGAGTCTCGCCCGACTTCTGCCCCAGCCAACCTCAGCTAAAGTCCTGGAAGGGAGGGAGTGGGCCTTATTCAACTTAGAACCCTTAGGACCTTGCAGAAAGAGTTGCTGGCAGAGAGCATATTTAAAAAAAAAAAAAAAAAAAAGTTAAATTAGATTTTCTTTCTGCTACCTTTATTCTCAGGGTAAATTTCTGCATCTTTCAACTAACTCTCATCCCAGGTTCCCCCTTTCCTCTTGGCTAAGCACCTTCAACTGGTGCCTCCCCATCTCCTGCTTCTGTGCAGGTGATAACAGAGTTTCAGCACTTGCAGAATTACATTAAAATAATATGTTATGCTCTGAGTCAGACTAGACATTCTTTAGGGCAGGAACAGTTTATTATTATGTTTTGTACCCTAAGCATCTAGCACAGTGCCTGACACATGGGAAAGGCTTATTCAACACCCATCAAATAGAATTAAATCTGGCAAAGACTGGTGAAAAAGTGGGTGTCTAATATCTGAAATCTTTAGTCACTGCACTCTTGAGCAAAAAGTCCCTTGAGGACAGGAGTCGCCATGTCAAACTAGTTATCAAATACGGTTCTAAATGCAATAGAAGTGGCTTAGTTCCTAACAGCGGGATTTGTGTATTTTTAGGAGTTGAGTATCCGTTCAAACCATCATCAATTGAAATCGCCCTGGAATCACCTGTGACTAAACAAGGGAAACGAGTATAGACTATAAAGTGTGATAAACTCACAGCCTTATTAAGAGAAAAGAACAAAACAAAACATACAGCATCCACTGTGAGGTGAGCTCTACACAGGCAGAGATTCTGTAGAGAGGTAAGTAGGCAGCTTCCACACCTTCTGCCCAAATCACAGCATTACAGAAAGCCAGAGCGGAATGTTGGGCTCTGCCTGTTTCTTTACGGCAGGGCTTCTTAGAGACTTTAGTCATCTAATGCCCTGGGTGGCTCTTCATGGAGGATGTCTTAGTCCATTTTGTGTTGCTATAAAGAAATACCTGAGGTTGGGTGATTTATAACGAAAAGGAGTTTATTTGCCTCTGCAGTTCTGCAGGCTGTACAGGAAGCATGGCACTGGCATATGCATCTGGTGAGGACTTCAGGCTGCTTCTACTCGTGATGGAAAGCAAAGGGGGACAGGCACGGTGGCTCACTCCTGTAATCCCAGCACTTTGGGAGGCCAAGGTGGGTGAATTACTTGAGCCCAGGAATTTGAGACCAGCCTGGGCAACAAAGTGAAACCCTTTCTATTTAAAAAAAAAAAAAGAAAAGAAAAAAAGAAAGTGAAGGGGAGCCTGTGTGTGAAGAGAACATGTGGTGAGAGAGGAAGCAGAAGAGAGAGGGGAGGTGCCAGGCTCTTTCTAAACACCAGCTCTCTTGGGAACCAACAGAGTGAGAACTCACTCACCCCTGAGGGAGGCCATTAATCGATTCATGAGGGATCCACTGCCACGACCCAAACACCTCCCATTGGGTTCCATCTCCAACATTTGGATCAAATTTCATAATGAGATTTGGAGGGGACAATTATCCAAACCATAGCAAAGGGACAGAGCGCACTTGGTTTCTCACACTACTTTGGCCATAGAATCTCTTGTTAGTAGAAATTCTGTTAACACCATCTGGGAAATACTGCACCACATCACGATCTGCCCTTCATGAAATTCAATTCTGCAAACACTGTGTGACCATCTCTTCACTATGCCAAAGGAGATGTTCTAGGTTGTAGGAAGGGCCACCAAGAATGAGGGACAGTTTCTGCCCTCGTGTAGCTTTTGGTCTCACATGGGAAATCAGAAGAGGCCGAATCAGAGAAGAGACAGAGAGCAAACCAGGATGAAGGGCAGAGCATGCAAATACCCTAAGCAAGGCCAAAAGTGGTGTTGGAGTGTAAGGGGAAGAGACAGAGTACCTGGCTTAGACGTGGATGTGGGACCTGTAAGAAATCTCATGAAGGGGTGGTATTGAGGAGGCGGGCTTTCGACAGCAGACATGAGGTAGAGAAAAGCAGGGAGAGCACCAGAAGGGCAACAGGAGAAAAGACAGATGGGGAGGGCAGGCTGCAGTGTGGAAAGGGTGGTCAGGAACCACCCCTTGGACATAAGGTACCAACAAGGAGTGGTGTGATGGGGAGGAATCTTGGGAAGGTGATTTGGAGTCACGTTATGAATGTCAGACCAAAGAGTTTGTACTTCAAGCAGAACTCCAGAAGGTCTTTAATCAGAGGAGTGACATTTTAGGCCACAGAGGCTTTTTAATGCCTGCCCTTATATGATCTGTTTACAAATAATTCTCTAAGGAGATGACTTATTTTGACACAATGTGACATACAGTGAAAGCATATCCAGTTTAATTATTTTGTCAGTCTATTATCTTTGAAATGATAAAATATATCCAGAAATATATTTTGTAATAATTAGTGACTAAGTGAAATCTACTGTATTACCTACTGCTTTATAATGCAGTGCTAAGACACAGTTAGCAACTTAAAAACCACACACATTTATTATCTCATGGTTTCTGAGGGACAGGAATCCAGGCACAGATGAGCCAGGACTAACTTCAGGGTCTATCACAGAGCTGCAGTCAAGATGTCAGCCTGGGCTAGGGTCTCATCTGAAGTCCCAACTGGGTTTGCCCCCAAGCTCAAGTGTTTGTTGCCAGGATTTGGTTCCTTGAGGGTTGCTGGGCCACCTGACTTCCTCAGCTCCTTTCTTCCTTCAGGGCTATGGGGACAGGTGGCCCAAGGCCACCCCTAGTTCCTGACCACATGGTCCTCTCCAGAATGGTGGCTTGCTTTATCAAAGGCAGCCAGGAAGTGTTTATGCTTGCAAGATAGAAGTCACTATCTTATGTAACCTACTCATAGAAATGACATCCTTTCAATGTTGTCAATATTTTGTATAGACACAAGGCACTCCAGGGATGGGGATTCTACAAGGCTGAGAACACCAGGAGCCAGAGATCATTGGGGACCATCTTCCAGGCTGCCTGCCACATTGATACTTCACAAAATTCCCAGGTCAGAGTAAACTTATGAAACACTCATAACATTTCAAAATAATTATGTCCCAACTGTACCTATAGAACTTGGGATCAACATGGTGAAACTCCGTCTCTACTAAAAATATAAAATTAGTTGGGCATGGTGGTGCATGCCTGTAATCCCAGTTACTTGGGAGGCCGAGGCAGGAGAATCGCTTGAACCCGGGAGGTGGAGCTTGTAGTGAGCAAGATCACGCCATTACACTCCAGCCTGGGCAACAAGAGCAAAACTCTGTCTCAAAAAAAAAAAAAAAAAAAAAAAAAACGTGGGAAGCAGTCAAGGATAAATAACCCTGTCAGTCACTGCTCCCTTTAGCAAGACAGGGCTCCATCATAAGAACAATCATGGAGGAAGGAAAGTTACCCCCCAGACCCCAGAGAACCCCTCTTCCCTGCCAGCCGTGAATCCATCCTTAGGACTAAGCTCAGCCAGTCTGCTTTCATTCAAGTCTTTAGACTTGTGCAGGCATTGGGAGAGGAAAGACACTCTTTCTTTCTGTGCAGATGAAATAAGATACCCTTCATTCAGTCTGGTTCATACCCCTTCCTGGGATTGCCTCTTTCACATAAAGAATGTACCGGCAACATTCCTTAAGATGAGAAACCAAATGTTGTCAGGGTTGATTTGTGATTCTAGGAGGAAGAAAGTAAAGACAGACAGGGGAGGGTTTATCTGGATGCACGTAACAGTTAGGGAAGGACAGTCAGATTGGCTGGGTCAGGAGACGGCTAATAAAATACAGTGTCTTTGATCTATAGGTCACCAGTCTATTTAGGGTTGCCCTGAGACATTCCCTTGAAATATGCATTTTTGGAATTCTTCCAGAAAAACTTCAAACCTTAGCTTTATCTTTTTCTTTTTTGTAGTGTGCTGGATTTTGATTTATCATTCCCTATGAAGTTGTGGGTGAGATTTCACCTTTATTTGTCCAAAACCATCCAGGCACACGTAAGTGTTCTCCCTATAACCAGTGGTGTGTGGATCCTGCCAGGATATGACTATGGGTATTTCTACTACAACTTGGTGAGAAATCACCCCCCTAACCGGAGCTGTGAAGTGGAGGGTCTCAAGGCTGTGCTATTCAACTTGGCCATCAGACATTAACAGGGACCTTTTCCATCAGTCTGCAGAGCCCAAAGGAAATGCCATAGGATATTAAACGTGTCAGCACCATGCTTTTCAAGAAGAAATGTGAGAAGCTGGCTTTGGTCACCAAGATGACCACACTCAATCACTGCCTATGCTGGCCTGGGTTGCCTTAGGTTAGTACCCCCCTATTTATCCAGACAGCATAGGATTTTAACTGTATTAGACAAAAGAAATAAAGAATTTAGAGTGTAATGTCGAATTATCCACATTTTTGCCTTAGGGGAAAACCACCTTATAGTTGTAAAATGTTGTTATATTTTGTTTAAGGAGGTGTTTGGTAGTGGGGGTGGGTGGGGAGTTAAAGTTACATGGAATTAAGTTTGGGTTTGTGTTGCCAAGTTTCACCTCAAAATGCAGTATGATTTGTCAAAAGTCAATTTTATGAGTTGCGAGAAAAATTACTTGAGGAAAGAGGTCAGGTCTCCTCAAAAAGAAGGAAAAGACAAAGAGGTAGAAAAGTGCAAAAACTTGGAGAGGGGAAGGCAGACATTCAGGTTCACATTAAGAGTTGACTGCACTCTTCCTAATATCTTAAAGCTTTTTACTGTGAAACACAACACACATTTGGGAAGAATGCACAAAACAAAAATGTATAACTTGATGATTTGGCAGAAGAACCATGTTAGCCATGAGCCAAGTTAATAACTATGATACTGCCAGCTCCCCGGAAGTCCTTTAGTACCATTCATCCACCACCTATTTATACTCACAAGAGTAGCCATTAGCCTGTCTTTGGTGGTGATCACTTCCTTGCTTTCCTTTATAGTTTTTATACTAAGCATGCATCACTAAATAACACAGTTTAATTTAATCTGCTTTTTGAACTTATTATATATGTGGAAATATACAGCATGCACTTTTTAAATTTTTAATGTTTTTAACATCTGGTTTCCTTTGCTGAACATAGCGTTGGAGACATTCACTCATGTTATTGCCGTGGTGTGGCTAGAACATTCACTTTCACTGATGCAGACCACACCATTGCATGAATATCCCACCATTTATGCATCTATTTTACTGTTGGTAGATATTTAGACTGTCTCCATTTGGGGACTATTATAGATAATGCTGCTATAAGCATTTTTGTACGAGAGTTTTGGTGCCTGCAATTGTGCTTGGGTATGCGTGTGCACCCCAGTAGTAAAATTGTTCAGCCATAGAGTATGCATATCTTCGAAGTTAGCAGATATTGCCCAACTGTTTTCCAGTGTTTCTATCAAGTGGTGCTCCCATTAGCATTGTTAAGAGTTACTCCTACTCCACATCTTAACACTTGGTATGCAGAGTCATTTTAACCTTAGCCATTCTTTTGAGTATGTGGTCCTATCTCTTTATTTTAATTTGCATTTCTCTGATGACTGAGTCTATTTTTGTATTTTTCTTTGGATATTATCCTCTTTTGCAAAATACTCGTTTTTTCCCCACTGGATTTTTTTCTTATTGATTTATAGTTTTTACATTTTTAAACTTTTCTTTTAGGTTCAGGGGTATATGTGCAGGTTTGTTATATAGGTAAACTTGTGTCATTGGCGGGGGGTTTGTTGTTCAGATTATTTCATCACCTAGGTACTAAGCCTAGTTCCCAATAGTTATCCAATAGTTATTTTTTCTGCTCCTCTCCCTCCTCCCAGTCTCTATCCTCAAGTAGGCCCCAGTGTGTGTTGTTCCCTTTTTTGTGTCTATGAGTTCTCATCATTTAGCTCCCACTTATAAGTGAGAACACGCAGTATTTGGTTTTCTGTTCCTGCATTAGTTTGCTAAGGATAGTGACCTTCAGCTCCATCCATGTTCCCATAAAAGATATGATCTCATTTTTTCTTGTGGCTGCACAGTATTCCATGCTGTATATGTACCACAATCTCTTTATCCAATCTGTCATTGATGGGCCTTTAGGTTGATTCCATGTCTTTGATATTTGAAGAGTGCTGCAATGAATATTCATATGCATGTGTCTTTATGGTAGAATGATTTATATTCCTCTAGGTATATACCTAGTAATGAGATTGCTGGGTTGAATGGACTTTCTGTCTTTGGGAAAATCACCATACTGCTTTCCACAATGATTGAACAAATTTATACTGCCAACAGCAGTGTATTAAGTGTTCCCTTTTCTCTGCAGTCTCACCAGCATCTTATTTTTTGACTCTGTAATAACAGCCATTCTGGGTTTGAGATGGCATCGCATTGCATTGATTTGCATTTCTCTAATGATCAGTGATATTGAGCTTCTTTTCATATGCTTGTTGGCTGCATGCATGTCTTCTTTAGAAAAGTGTCTGTTCATGTCCTTTGTTCACTTTTTAATGGTTATTTTTTTCTTGTAAATTTGTTTAAGTTCCTTATAGCTGCTGGATATTAGACCTTTGTCAGATGCATAGTTTGCAAAAATTTTCTCCCAATCTGTAGGTTTTCTCTTTACTCTGTTGATAGTTTCTTTTGCTGTGCAGATGCTCTTAATTAGGTCCCATTTGTCCATTTTTGCTTTTGTTGTGACAGCTTTTGGTGTGACAGCTTTTGGTGTCTTTGTCATGAAATCTTTGCCTGTTCTTATGTCCAGGATGGTATAGCCTAGGTTGTCTTCCAGGGTTTTTATAGTTTTGGGGTTTACATGTAAAGCTTTAATCCAACTTGAGCTGATTTTTTTTATATGGTATAAGGAAGGGGTCCAGTTTCAATCTTCTGCATATGGCTAACCAGTTATCCCAGCACCATTCATTGAATAAGGATTCCTTTCCCCATTGCTTTTGTCAGCTTTGCTGAAGATCAGATGGTTGTAGGTGTGCAGCCTTATTTCTGGGCTCTCTATTCTGTTCCATTGGTTTATGTGTTGTTTTTATACAAATACCATGCTGTTTTTGCTCCTGTAGCCATGTAGTATAGTTTGAAGTTGGGTAACATGATATCTCCAGTTTTGTCCTTTTTGCTTAGGATTGCCTTGGCTATTTGGGCTCTTTTTTGCTTCCATATGAATTTTAAAATAGTTTTTTTTAGTTTTTGAAGAATGCCATTGGTAGTCTGATACAAATAGCATTGAATCTATAAATTGTTTTGGGCAGTATCACCATTTTGATGATGTTGATTCTTCCTATCCATGAACATGGGATGTTTTTCCATTTGTTCATGTTATCTTTGGTTTCTTTGAGCAGTGTTTTGTATTCTCATTGCAGAGATCTTTCACCTCCCTGGTTAGCTGTATTCCTTGGTAATTTATTCTTTTTTGGGCAATTGTGAATGGGATGGTGTTTCTGATTTGGTTCTCAGCTTGGCTGGTTGTTGGTATATAGGAATGTTACTGATTTTTGTATATTAATTTTGTATCCTGAAACTTTGCTGAAGTTGTTTATCAGCTGCAGGAAGGACTATAGGGTTTTCTAGATACAGAATTTGGGATGCTCAACCTGTATGTTTTAGAATCATATTTTTAATTTCCATAAAAAAGTAGACTGGAATTTTTATTAAGATTCTATTGAATATACAGATCAATTTGAGGAAAAACAACATCTTTACTATGTTGAGTTTACCAATTCATCAGCATAGTATTTCCCACCATTTTTAAATTTAGGACTTTTTAAAAGTTATTTTATTTTTTAATTGACATATAATAACATGTAGATATTTATGGGCTATAGTGATGTTTCAACACATATAATATATAGTCTGCCTGAAAATGTTTTTTCCTGCTGATATATGTGCCTTTATCAATCTTTAAAAATATTTATTGCAAAGTATCTGAATTTTTCATGCTATTATAAATGGTATAATTTAAAATTTTTTCCTTTTAAAAATCCTGTAGGCTATGTGTATGTGTAAATTGAGAGGTGATTTTAAAGTCTATGTGGATATTCTGAATTTGAGAATAATTTTCATCAATTCTGAAGAATTGTCAGCCATTAACTTTTCAGATACTTCTTCCCAATTCTCTTTCATATCCTTCTGAAATTCTGATTAGATATATTCTTCTGGAAATCTATCCTCTGTGTCTCTTACCTACTTTTATTTCTCTTCCTGTCTGATGTAGAATGTGCTGAATTATCTCTAGAGCTATCCTTCCCTTCACTAATTCTCTCCTTATCTGTCTAATCTGTTGTTTAACCTACTGGTTCTCAAAAGAGGGTGATTTTGTCCCCCAGGAGACACTTGGGGTGTTGTGATCTGCTGAGATGGATCACGAGTTCAGGAGATTGAGACCATCCTGGCCAGCATGGTGAAATCCCATCTCTACTAAAAATACAAAGATTAGCTGGGCATGGTGGCACATGCCTGTAGTCCCAGCTACTTGGGAGACTGAGGCAGGAGAATCGCTTGAACCCAGGAGGTGGAGGTTATGGTGAGTGGGGATTGCGCCACTGCACTCTAGCCTGGGTAACAGAACAAGACTCCATCTCAAAAAAAATTAAAAATGAAAATAAAATAAAAATAAATAAAAAATAAAAATTCACAGGACAGCTCCCAACAACAAAGAATTATCCAGCCCAAATGCCAACAGTGTCAAGGTTGACAGACCTTGGTTTTACCTATCTTGAGAGAGACACAGAAAGAGATACACACACACACAAAGAAAGAGAGAGGGAGAGAGAGAGCTGGATTTGTCTAGTTCCTTAGTTCCTTAAGTTGCTCCTCCTCCCTTGGAATAAATATGGAGTAGAGAGAGGCTCCTTTTCTTTTGCTTCCTACCTTGTAGAACAGAAATTTTCTCTCCTTCAAGGAATATTAAGGAAAGAGGAATAGGTGTTCTTCCCAACAACTCCTATATCTGACACCATTTTCCCGTCAGTACCACCCTTAAACCAAGGCAAGGAATCCCTATGCTTTGGGACTTTCTGTTTCTGTCCCTCCTCCAGACACTTTTTGCTCATGCCTAGAGCCTGTATTAGCCCCATCTTCTAGACCATGCTCAGGTAACTGGGACCCCAGGAGTTCCCTGCCCACAGGCCCAAGGCCTGCATCCAGAAGCTGCATGTGCCTCTCTTCTGTGCCCACATTCCTGCGGGTGGAGTGGCATCTGGTCTGTGCACTCCCAGGTCTGAGTGGTAGCCATGCAGAGCTGTTTGTGGGTGCTGAAGACATGTCTGACACCTGCAGCCAGTGTGTGCACATGTGTACTTGGGACCCTGCAAAGCAGGATAGGGGAAGGGAGCTGACTCTCTCTGCACCCATTTTTGGCTGAGTTCTGAGATGTTTGAGAACTCCAAATTAAAATATGGCCTTCCAAGTCATTATAAAGGAATATCTGTCAAGATCAAAGCATAAAACAAATTTTATTTAACCATTTCTTTGCTTGATTTTTAACTTTGAAATATTTAGATATATAGTAAGCAGGCCTCTATATGTACTCTGGCCTGGAGCTCCACAAATGTTAATAAAGGGCCTGCTTCCATGTGTTTTACTGAAAAGCTTAATTAAGTAAAAACAAACAAAAAGCCGATTATCTCTCAGATATATGTATATTTATTTATCTAAGAAATAGTCTGGAAGGATATACAAAAAAGTTAACAGGGTTATCTTCTACAGGGCTGGGATTTTGGATGATTTTTTTTCTTCTTGCTTATTTGTATTTTCTAATTTTTTGGAGATAAACATGGAACACTTCTGCAATTTATTAAAGGAGGAGGGTGAACATTAATCAGGGCATACCTATCTGAAGAAATCACCCTGTGTCCCACTGATAACGATCAGGGGAATCAACTTCATATGTAAAGCACATTCTAGTGCTGTTCGTGTGTGTGTGTGTGTGTGTGTGTGTGTGTGTGTGTGTGTGTGTGTGTGACAGAGAGAGAGAGAGAGTGAGAGAGAAGGAGCTGGAGCTGTTATGGCATAAGCATGTCTTCTGACCAGACAGCTGTAAAAATACCAAGACAGCTTTTATCAACCCTGGCACCAGATATCCTCTAGGCCAGATTGATTCAGTAAATAGAGTGATGAAGGGCAAGACTGAAAGATATTCTGCAGCATTGTTTCTCAAACCTCAGGGTTATGACCCCCGTGGGATTACAGAAACTGGAGCCAAGTTGCTGCATACTCCTATCCAGGGACTCCACCAGCCCCCGGGAACTGATAGACCATCCACAATGCCCCTTTCTCTTGATCATAACAATAACTAATTGTACGCAGTTGCTCACAAAGTACTTCACATACACCATCTGATAAATTCAGTCTGGTCTGTAGGGTGGGTATTTGCATTTTTATAGCTGAGGAAATTGGGGCTGAGAGGTTCAGGAGCTCAGGTGTGGTCATAGCTAGGAGGCAGTAAGGCTGAGACTTCATCCAGGTCTTCTAATCCTGACTTCATCCTAGTCAGGCACTTCCCCATTTCATCAGTTTTTTGTTTTGCTTTTGTCTGTTCCTCTCCCTCCTCTTTTTCTTTCCTTTTCTTAGCACCAACCTGAGAAATCCTAATGATGGGAACTTGGTTCTTTCTCGTTTACTTCATAAAAATCCATCATGTTCTCTTCTTTATCCCTTCCCTTATCACCACTTACCACCCAGAAATGGGGAAAAGGTTGCTACAGAATGAAATGCTAATAAACACTTTGGTATCACGGCCCAGCAGCACTGAATGTCATCAGGCTCCTGAGTGGGGCACAGAAAATGTTGTCAGTGTTGATAATCAAATGGTTTCGAAGACACTCTTGCTTGCATCATGTTTCTATGTCACTTATTTTTAAAGCACCTTATATGCATCTTCTCAATTGGTCTTGTATATAACACCCCTGTACAATATGGATCACTAACAGGCTACAGATAACAGAACTGAGGCTCAGACATTAAGAAACTTCTTCGAGTCTCACAGTAATAGAGTCTTCAAGAAGCACATCTGTCTGTGAACAGTGCTGTGCAATAATTTCTGTGCGCCTATAGATACTGATGTGCATCTGAGCCCTCAATCTGGAAAAGGTTAGCAATGCATGGGTTAGATCCTTAACAACATTAACATGATTTACCTCCCCCTCCCCCTTTCTGGCAATAACATCACAAAAGATTAGAAAATGGCTGATACTTACCGTTCAGAAGACCACTTTAATAACATCAGTTTTCTGCCTCGTAGCCCTTGGCAGGACTCTCTTTTCACAGAACACAATGTTGGCACAGGGCCAAGGGATGGCAAAGTTGACTCAGAGGTCACTGCAGTTTATAAGTCAGAATAATAAAAAGGAAGGCAGATTTGACATCACTGGCAAGGGAAAAATTTTGGTGTTGTGCTAAGCAAACGAATTACAGCTAGCTCTGAATAACATAGGAGGAGTAAAGAGCTATTGAAGGGGAAAAAGTCCACGTAAAAAGGCAAACCACTATAGTGAGAGCTTGCAAATGCTCTCAAAATTGACCATTAACTTGTTATTTATCCTAACATCAAAGAACAAAACAGAAACTGCTCAAGAGAACACTTCTGTGAACCAAGGTGAAAGAGAGAAGTGCTTTATGATAAAGTATTGAGAAAACATACACACACACACAAATTGATTTTTGAATTGGCTTTGCTGCAAGCTACATATCTAGAGTAAAAAGCACCTCTTTCCTCACTAAGCTCCTGCAATTTAAAAAAATAAGAATAGAAAAATTCCAAGATAAGCTCAGCTTTTAACCCATTTATGCTTAGTGTTCCATTATCGGAAAGCTAAGCGTGTGAGTTATTTATATTCTACTGCTCAAGGTCATTACCAAGTTCTGATTGCAAAAATTTTAACAATTGCAACCTCCGGCATAAATGGGTTAAGTTCACTTGGTGAAAACCAAATACAGCTACAATTATTATTAGGCCTTGGTGTGTGAAGGACTCTAAGAGTTAAAAGCAAACCAGCACCACCTTTAGCCCATAAGGGATTACTCTTTTATTAGTATAGTCTTGGGATTAGTGGAAATGTCTGTCTAATGAATGCAGCTACTATATTTGAGCACATGCCTGAATAAGCTACTTGTTGATTGAAACGTATCTATTTATAAGCACTTCTGCATGTTGTGAAAAATCCATCTGTATTACCACAGCATGGCACCCACCATCTGAATAAAGGCTCTTTGCCATTTCACTATAGGGCCTGTTGAAAGAACAGGCAGAAAGGAAGTGTGTTGCATCCACTTAACAGATTTTATTCCTCACTCTTGGCCAGTAAAGTAGAGTTACCTTATCTAAACAGCAATTTAGATTGATGTGGATGTTACAAAAACAGCAGTGGAAAAAAAGAAATACTTTTCATCAGAGTCACCCAGGGTTTTTAGCTTAGTAAACCTACTATAATTCGGACAAATGTTCACAAAGCCTAAACTAACCAGACCTCTGCTTAGGTCATAATCTTTGAACTAAGTCTGGAAAGTAGGTGGATTTACTATACATACTTCTTGTCATTTCTTTTTTACATTTCTGCTTATGAATACCACACTAATGGCATGCCCAAGAGAAACAAGTACAGCATAAGAATAGTCTTGATAACACAGTCAAATTAGTCGATGCTTTCAATGGCTGTGGTCCTCATCTGTGTTAAGGCTCCATCCAAGGTGGGTCCAAGCCTTCCACCCCTAAATGGGGACCTCAACGTCCACTCTGGGAATCTGAGCTCTGAGTCCCACCTGCTCCCACCTCTCAACACCCGGCCACTGCTCTGCCTTCCAGTCTCAGTACCATCTCTGCAAGCTTCTTGAGTTTGCAATTAGGTATTCCACTGAAGCCTATCTTCTCTCTTTTGCAGTTAGGAGCCCAGGCTGGAGTATATACAGATTCTGTATCACTAACTCTGAGGCTAGGTGAAAATGTTTTAAGAGATAGGAACAACTTGATGAAAAGTACTATCATCACCACACTCATTTGCCAGATGAAAAAACCAAGTAGCTAAATTAAATATTAAATGTTAGGTAGCAGAGATGAGGCTTATTTAGAAAACCCCAAGCTTTCCCTACTTTACCTCCCCACACATTTTCTTCAATTATCTTAAACACTCACATAAGTAAGATTAAAAAAAAAACAAAACTAATAGCTCTATGCCTTTAAAGAAAAGATCTAGTAGCTCTCACTTTTGTGAGATCACTCCAAGATAAAAGAGTAATATATATAATATATTACTTTGACTTTGTCCCGCACAGCATTGGAGAACATGACTACAAGGAGATAGCTCTTCTGTGACTTGGTTTGTGACTTCTCACAATCACTGATGCCTTTCTACCTTGAACCCAAGGAAAGCAAACTGAAGACCAAAAACTTCTACAACTTCGATGCTCTATTTCAGTCCTCTACTTGATTGCTGAAATGATTGTCCTTTTCAGTATTTATTTTCTGTCTATTTTCTATTAGGGTTCACAGCTTGATACTAATAAAAATTAATCTTAAAACCTTGTTCCATCCACCCATTCAAGCATCCACCCACCTATTCACCCATCTATTCCTCAATGACTTCTATAAAAGGTTTAAGTAGACCCTTAATGTTAACTCATTTTATTGGTCTTTCTCACAGGTATTGTCTCTGCTATAAGAGAAACTGCTTTGGGGCATACGCCAACTTTTTTTTTAAGGCAATATGCTAATAGAAAAGAAGCAGGTGGTTAAGAAATGAGAGCATTTAGCACTGGTAAACATTCATAACCAAAATTCACTATGAAAGAGTTTTTTAAAGACGGTTTTTAAGTGTTCAGGATACTTAATGGATTATGAATTTTTAAGTTTCCAAAGGCAGCTGAAACTCACAAAGAGGCTACGAGTAGAAATTATTTACATCTTATATATAAGAACATGGAAAAAAAAAGGGCCAAGTGATTTATACATGGGACCCAAAATGTAGCAACCCAAGCCAGGACTTAGAATTCCTCACTATGACTTTTGGACTAAGATTATTAAGCTCAGCTGCTGCCTTCAATATTTGGTTCCATAGACATTGAAAGCATTTTACTTTGGCATTTCTGTAATATGGCACCATTAATAGCTGTCTTCACCCATAATACCCTAATTAAACAACTATCTTTGGGGCTGGTCGTATACATAATGAAGGGGCAACAGCCTAGTTCCTAGTAACTAAGTAAAAATTTAGGTTATGCCATTTTATTCTTGCATTTTCTTGATTTAGAAGTTAAACCGTGCTCACATTTCCAATTTCGCCAAGTCTGTATCTTTCTGAAACAAGCACAAAATCTCAAGAAGCATAAATGTTTCTACCTCCAAATCCACTCTTTTATCACTTTTGAACAATAAAGCAGTCAATCTAATGATTTCACAAACTTGTAGTATATGATTTTCATCTGTTTAGACAAAAGGTTTTCCAAAGTTTGATCCAATTAATGTTAGGCTGAAAGAGAATAAACCCTATATTAAAAACAAAATTAATTTATTTGCTCTTTGTGCCAAAATACCTCAAGAATAAAAATACTGAACTCAACTATAATTAGACCTGACGAAATAGGGAGTTTTAAAAATTTAACGTACTTCAGAAAGCATATAAAATTGAAAACCTCACAAAACCAAGAATTTGTCATAAAACAAATTTATTTCAAAAATCAGTATCTTGCATTTCAGATATACAGATGTATCTTTTATCAGAAGGTGAAAGCACCTTTTCCAGAATCTGCTCCCTGCAGAGTCAATACTGATTTCGAAACTGGTTGCTTAGGTCTTGGAGCTCTGTCACTAAGGTGTCCATAGCTGTTATGTCATCAGCTAATTCCCTGGACATTTCTCCAGTTGCCACATCTGTAAAAAGTTGCTGTAATATAAAAAACAAAGCAGAAGTATTAAAACAATACAAATTTCTTTAAAATAAAATAGATACAGAGTATAGAGTTAAAAAACCTTTTGCATAATAATACTAAACAATTATAATAGCAATGGTAGCATTTTTTTCTGTTCACTAGCCTAGAAATGTACAAGCTAAAATAATTAAAGGGTGAATCAAAACAACATGCCTGAACTTATAAATTCAAATGAGCTCTGCTCTTCAAAGCATTTGCCTAAATTCTGATTATTCATTTCAATGTTATAGGATGGTTTTTGAATGAACAGACATAATTCAACCAAACAAAACGAGTTTATTTATTGTGTATGCAGGCAAAACAAATATATTCTATATTCAAATTCATATAAATCATACCCTTTATGCTACTTATTTGAAAATTAATTTGGCTTAGGCCTCAGAGACCACAAAGATTATCCTAGAAAAAAGTCCAGCAAAATAAAAATAACTGTGTCCTCTCCCTGAAAAAGGAATTGCCTTGGGAGGTTTATTGTAACAGATTTCAATAATGCTCCCATAGCTGAAAACATTTGGAAATGCCTCTCCGGGAACTGCCTGCTGAGCCAACATAGGCCCCCAAGAAGATCAGCTTCAGGATTTTATGACCCCATTGTATGTGTATGTGTGTACACGTGTGCATGTGTGTACATGCGACTGTGTATATGTTTTATTCAGAAATACCATTTATGTAGCTTGCCAAACATCTGTTTCATTGGATTTGACTACATGATTTGTACAGCATTTCATAACAAAATGAAGTAGGAACTGCTCCAATGTCATCAGTAGAGAAAACACCTTTTAGGAAAATAATCTAGCCTCACATAGTTTTTTTGTTTTGTGTGTGTGTGTTTTTAAACTAAGAATTACAGTGCTTGCAAATCATAATCAATTGGCATCACTTCCCTGTGGGGTAAGGAGGAAGCACAGAGAAACTGAGGCTTAGAAAAAAGTGAATAATTTGCTGAGAGTCCCAAAGACTGTAAGGGGTCAAATCTGTTCTGTGTCCAGGCTCTCCAGCACTCTCGCTAACAGCCCCTTCACGCCACTCTTGGCAGCAAACCTGTACAAGGACAGGGTGCCAATGGGCAGGGGAGTCACTCTGTCCTGGGAGAGCACGGACTGGATGATTTGTTAGGTGAGTCTCTAGGTACTAGGAGCTTATTTCCATGAAGTTCCTGGCCTGGCAAGAAAAGACCTGAGATTCATTCAATTAAGCCTATTTAACATAGGCTGCAAGCTATTTAAGATAGTTATCCTCATTCATTTTCAATCTTCATTTTCACTTTTTAAAGTATTCTAAAAAAGTGACTTTTTTGGAATGCAATTCAGTTTGACAAACCTAATACAGTAAATAGAAAAGGCATAAGATCTACGAAACCAGAGACTCCCAAATATATGTGAAATATGCTTCAGAGGAGGCACTGGGAGGTAATTTTTCCCATTTTTGGATAATCCAGTTGGCATCTAATGAGAATGAAAATCTAAACACAGATGATGTTCCGGGGCCGCATTTTCATTATTCGGGAATCTACCATAATATGGGAAGGTGTGCAGTACCTGCACAGACAATACTATTCAAGTCATGCAAGTATAGATTACATAAAATAGTAATTTATAAGAAAAAGCTTTGCACAGACAAAAGGAAGCCACGGTATACCCTGAAGAAGTAAACTACTGTGGTAGTAGCAGAAGTAAACTACTTTGATTAGATCACTGATCAAAAGTAGGAAACAAAGCTCCCACTTTGGGAAGGAAAGTCACAGGAAAAAACCTTGCTGCTCTGACTTTGAGGGAGCTCTTGTAGACACGATTTTGAAGTTGTGCTGCCAAGCTAGGAGGAAATACAGTTCTCCTGGGTCATGCAGATCAACAGGAAAAGTGAAGTAAGTTAATTATTTAAAGAGGCAAAAATGATGCCTTGATCTGAAAAGATCAAACCATTAATAAGAACAAAAAAATACTCAGAAAGGTGGTTACAGAGTAAAAAGGTATTCAGAAGTGGCCTCCGTGTGCCAGAGACTTACTCTCAGAAGTAAGTCAAAATTACTTTGCAACCCAAGACGCAATAGTGAAAGCAAGTAAAGGCTAGAAAAAGTAAGTGCTAAATTGTGCTAGAAGTTATATTTGTCCAAATTTTGCTTCCAGAGGTATAATCCAAACCTGGCTGCACAGTAAAATCACATAGGAAATTCAACAGATATCCTGGGTCCATCCCAGACCTGAATCTACATCGGTCACAGATCGAGCCCAGGAATCAATCCAGTCTTCAATAAAGCTCCCTGAGTGATTCTTAGGCATCTCTGGCCCAGCACTGGTCCACAAGTTAGTTTTTGTGAACTAATGGCATACTTCAGTTGTCAAACCTCTATTGCCATCTACCTTAACAATTTTGCTCAAATTCATATACCACTTACTTAATATTTTTATCTAAGCCAAATACAAAATAAGCAATAATATTCATGAAATTATAGGCTTGATGAGCTAGTCTACTTTTTTTCTAGTATGTACTGAAATGAATATATATTTAAACCAGAAGTTTACCAGTGGCATATATGACACACTTTGGGGGAAAATGACAATAAATACAAGAGCATTGCTTTAATTTAATTTAAGGAAAGCATTAAGGGCTGAATTGTAAACATTAATTTCAAAGACTTTTTTTTTTTTGGAGACGGTATCTCACTCTGTCACCCAGGCTGAAGTGCAGTGGTGCAATTTCGGCTCACTGCAACCTCTGCCTCCCAGGTTCAAGCGATTCTCCTGCCTCAGCCTCCCGAGTGGCTGGGATTACAGGCACCCGCCACCATGCCCAGCTAATTTCTGTATTTTTTAGTAGAGATGCGGTTTCACCATGTTGGCCAGGCTGGTCTAAAACTCCCAACCTCAAATGATCTGCCCCCTTTGGCCTCCCAAAGTGCTGGGATTACAGGCATGAGTCACTGTACCCAGCCAATTTCAAAGACTCTTAAGTCATACACATTTAGAGTGGTCTAGCCATTAGGCCAATAGTATCCTCACAACACAACCAACCATGAGGGGGCTGCTATATAAAATATAACATGCGCCTAAAATTGTCACTGATGTAAAAGAAGATTTAACAGCAATAAGCTGATACTAATGACCTTTTTCTATAAGACAATTCCAATTCATTCACATGTCACTCTCACCTTTGCTTTAGATAACAAGCCCCGTAAGTTGAGTCGAACTGAAGAAAGCATTTGTACAGCTTCTTGGGGACTGGATTTGTTTTTACTGCATTTTATGGCCACTGGAAAATAAATATGGAGAGAAACATCCATTAAAAAGTGTTAATAATAATTCACAGGTACAAAAGCCAATTATTTAATTAGAATTTTATAGTAACAGACTTTAGAAACACTTCTATCTGGAAAGTTTTTATTTTTGAAAAATAATAATTATGTACATAGCTTTTCCCTTTATCCTTCTTCTTCTTCTTCTTCTTTTTTTTTTTTAAGATACGGGGTCTTACCCTGTCACTCAGGCTGGAGGTGTGGCATGCAGCCTTGAACTACTGGCCTCAAGCTAGCCTCCTGCTGCAGCCTCCCAAAGCACTAAGATTACAGGTGTCAGCCATTGCACCTGGCCTTTCTCTATCCTTCTTTAAGAATGATAATTTACTGCTCCACAGAATTTTTGGGGAAAACAGGTGATTTTTGGTGAGTTATGGATCACTGGGAAGAGACCCTAAACACCTACACATGCATGCATTTGAACACACACACGCACACATGTGCATAGACAAATAAAATTAGGCAAGGAGACAAAATATTATTGAAAACAAAGTATCCACACAGACAAAAACAGATGCAGCACATCTTTGTGTGGCTTTCCATGCTACCAAGTCCCCAAAGGGGACTTCACAACTGCTGATGACACAAGCCTAAGGAAGTGACATGCCAGATCTGTATGGCTCAATTCTTACTGCATTTTCAAAATCAGGGTTTAAAGCACCATTCAGGAAGCACTGACAGCAACCCATGTGTCTTCATTTAGAGAACGCAACCACAACCAGGTTCTTAAGTTCCTGAGCAAGGCTTGGCATCAGCAGGGACTGGGGAAGAGTGAATCACAACTCTGCTCCCAGCATTCTGGGGAACCCATTTTCCCAAAACCTGAAATTACGAAGAAGGCATCATTCTTCCTGGTAGAAGGCCTGGCTGTTAATGCTTTATGAGAACAAGTGAAGAGCTTTGTACAAACATAATGCCCAATATTTCCCCACTGACTTGTTTTTGGTTTTGTTCCCTAAATTATGCTCACTAAATTCAAACAGACCAATCATCAGATACTCTTTTAAAATGACACTAAACAGCGCAAGGATTAAAGTCTACTTTATACTCTAGATTGTAGACCAAGGATAGAAAATCAATTTTTTTTTTTTTTTTTTTTGAGACAAGGTCTCACTCTGTCACCCAGGCTGGAGTGCAGTGACGCAATCATGGCTCACTGCAGCCTCAACCTCCAGGATTCAAGTGATTCTCTTACCTCAGCCTCTCAAGTAGCTGGGACCACAGGTGCATGCCACCACAACCAGCTAATGTTTTAATTTTTTAATTTTTTGGTAGAGATGGGGTCTCACTATGTTGCTCAGGCTGATCTTGAACTCCTGGGCTCAAGTGATCCACCCACCTCAGCCTCCCAATTACAGGCATGAGACAACATACCCAGCCCAACAGATTTCTTTTTGCATGCAAACACTAATCAATCGGTAGAGGCTGCCTGTGCCTGGCAAAACAGAGTTCTGTCATTAATTAATATCTTCCAAAGCCAGCAAGAACCAGGTTTGACATTCCTATTTTAGAGTAATAATGAGGAATAATAATTAGACTTTGACATTTCTCATTAAAGGGTGAAAGGATGCATAGTAATTAGCAATGTTAAGCCCATTTTCAAAAGGCAGAATTAGCCCAGAGATAGTGGGGATTATTAGTCTGTTTCTCTTAGTAGAGGAAAGTTGTAACCACCATGGCAGCAGTATTTGAGCTGTTTAGTACCCAGCAGTTTAGATCAGAAACTGTTGTATTTCTTTTTTTAATCCCTTATTTTCATTCTGACAAAAGCAAAAGTAAAGCAAAAAGACAGATATACTCTATTAGTTTTCCTACTCAATCCCATTTCCAAAAGGCATTATAGACTGAGATAGAGAGAGACAGCTAGAGGGAGAGAAATAACTTGCTGTTTCAAATCATCAGAAAATCTGAAGCAGCAGTGCCTCCTCTATGTAGACTGCAGTTAAAATGCATTAACTCTTATTTTAAAAACTCCTGGATGGCAAAGAGCTGAAACACTTTAGCCCACCCTTTCCCAGAAAATAAAATAGCAGAAACTATAAATGTATACCTTCCAGACAATACAAATGAGCACACAATGACGACATTGTTATAGGGAGGCCTCAAATACTATGTCAAGGTCGCAATAACTTATCAAGCTTTCTGAAGTGCATGGCTACCTTAATGACAGCAACCCAAGGAGTAAACCATGTGGAGATTTTTAAAAATGTTATGCAGTCATGCATCGCTTAATGACAGGGATACGGTGTAAGAAATGTGTGGTTAGGCAATTTTGTTGTTGTGAGAACATCATAGGGTGTACTTACACAAACCTAGATGGTATAGCCTACTATGCACCTGGCTACATGGTATATAGCCTACTACTCCTAGGCTACAACCCTGCACAGCATTTGACTGTACCGAACACTGCAGGCAATCAGAACACAATGGTAAGTATTTGTCTATCTAAACATTGGGAAGGTACAGTAAAAATATGGTTTTATAATATTATGGGGCCACTGTCATATATGTGGGTCCACTGGTGACCAAAATGTTGCTATGGGAAGCTTGACTGTATTTCCTTTTTATAATTGGGTGGGGTAGAGGAACAATGTTTTGAAGAGACTCATACACAGAGAAATCCAGCTTATTCTTTGAGCACTAATGTACAAAAGTAACAAGGAAATGGTTAAGATTTATCTTTGTAAATCTAAAATATCATTAGAAACGAAAGCTGGGCATCCACTCAAATATGCTTAAAATGTTGTAGGAGCATGAACACATAATTCAATGATGTCAAAGGAGAACTTAAAAGAATGGACACTTGTTTTTCTCCAAGTATTGCCCTGATGAAGAAAATAATGCCAATAATAGTTTAAACCCAACTTTAAGATGCAAAATAAAGATTTCTCCTAGAGTATCTCTTTAACCTGCATATCTCTCTTTGACAGGTTTAATACCATTACTTGGTGAGTACAGAAAATATCATGGCTTTGACAGTTCATAGAAATGCTTAGAGTTGGCAAGTTGAAGTAGATAAGATAAATTTTTCAAAGTAAATCCCATCCTGCTAATTATGTACCTAATACATCAGTGTGGGTTTCCCCAAATATCATACTATATCCACAAAGACCAAAAGCATAAGGACTGGATCCCATCTGAACCCACCCACCATGAGGTCGGTAGAAGCCACGTGAATTCTAACCACCCCCAAAACATCCTTCTACGGCTCTGTTAGCAATTACCCCAAACTTTTCTACATTGACTTTCAGCTGTACGGAGCTCAGCAGTTCTACCTTCTCTGCCAAGTGCTAGGTGACTCAGGAAATTAGATATTTATATCCTTTAGGTCAAAGATATCAAAGGTCAAAGGTAGAATTATCAACTACCAAGCTAATTTCTAAATTGTTTGAATGTTCTGTGACTTCTTTATAAGCAAGCCAAACTTTATCCTTGTTCTTAATTTTTCTCTTTTTAGTTTTGAGTCCCTTATCATCTATAGCTCAAGTCCTCTACTTTGGAAGGAAGAGGGTGATGGTGAGAGGGTAGGGTATTAACATCTAAACCACGTGTGAAATACTGCTAAGTGTTTGAATGTTTTCATTTATTCTTCATGGGTAGGTATTATCCCATTTTACTGATGAGGAAAGTAAGGCTCAGAGAAGTTAAATTATTTACCCAAGGTCAACTAGCAAGCATGTGGTAGAGCTGTTCCTGGAGCTTAGGCCTCCCTGATTCTAAAGCTCTGCCCTTTGCATTCTTCCTTGTTTGCTCCCTATTTGTTGTAATTATTAGTGGCAGCAAGGAAGTTAGTCAGGCAGGGAAGTAGGAGGAGAACTTTAGGATTGGTTTAAGGTCCTTGTGATTCAGTTCTTAACACTGGGGGGCATCATTATTTTATTGGAACTGCATCACACACCCACATTCATATATAAACATAAAAATGCATTACCAAATTTAACTGGCATTTTTAAAAATTAATAATTAAAAGCAATGCTTATTTGGACTATATTTACCCAAAAGTCACATAATTTTATATGTAAGGTTAAACCTCTCCTCAAACAATATCCTCTACCATTTCCCAAAGATAAGGCTTATATTTTATATTTCTTTTGTATATGCTATAGCTCTTTGCATATTGCTATGTACCCCAGAGATCTATGTGTGAGTCAAGTTAAAGTTAACAGATTTCCTTAATGCTATGTAATCAACACAATGAGACTCGGTGTGGAAGGAAGGTTATACAAAGTTGTAAAGATGTTTCACATCTCTAAAAAAGTTTCTAATTTCTGTTACTTACTCCAACAGAATATAAGCCTCTATCCTGTTTCTTCTTATTTCAAAATGCCTATTACACAGTAGGTGGTCTATGAATGTTTGCTGAATTAAATACAACAATAGCAATATAATGAAATAATTTGATATTATTTATAATGGAACTTTACTTTTGACCAACACTCTTTTTTGTCAGTAGAAAATAAGTCAAAACATTCCATGGATATCAAATGTTACATCAAATACCATGTGCAAGTCCTAAGGCTCTTTGAACAACTTCCTTAAATGATGTAATATCTTTCTCCCAACAATTGGACTGGGTGTCACACTTGTATGCCTTTGAGAGGCACTGGAATGCCTGAGGAAAGAGAAAGAACAACATTCAGAATAACAAGTAGAATTCACATTTCAAACTCTGTTTCCTGGAAGTCATATGGAACTAATTCCAACGTGAAAAAGCAGCATCTGTGTTGTACAGCACAGCGTCTATTACTCTCATCAAAGAAGGGGTGGAAATGCACACCCAACGGCAACAAGCCGTAGCAAGAAATCAAATGGATGTACCTGGATTGAGACACTTCGCTGTAACCAGAAAAATATAAAGGCCAGGTTTGGAAATCTGTAAATGTACAGATTTTCTCAGCATTTGTAGCCATCAGTTTAAAAAACCTGTTTAGAGAATGAGGCAGGAACTTGGTTAAAACAATGAAATTGCTGGTAGATAATATGTAATCTCACAGATGTTTAATGCACCCTCTTTCAAATCCTTGAGGGAGAAGTCACAGGTCAGAGAATTCTGGGTACTCTTAATTCCATATATGCAAGAAAGTCCATAATTCAAGGAGAAATGGAAGGACATGAAAGTAGGGTGTGCATGTGTGCAGGTGATACATGTTCTCTGGGCTGACAAGGCCACGGTGGAAGCCAGCTGTGTGGACTGAGGGAGGAGAGAATGCCTAAGAATCCCACAGATTAGCTGTGCCGTGGCTAATTCCAAACCCACACAAGGAGTACATTTGATTTGCTGTGGGTGTTTTGAAGAGAAACATAAAACAATTATTCCAACCTTGGAAACTCTGCGGGCTCCTTTAAGTTCTAAGATAAGAGGCTAAAGGCATAACTTGAGTGGAACTGGGGTTCTATCACACTTGTGAGAAAGGGCAGGGCAACCTTTGTAAAAGTATTGTATGTTTTGACTTAAAAGTTCTCTTCCAAGATCTTTATCTTGTTCCTTTTTCTCTTTTCTTTTCCTAGTCCCCATCTCAGATCTAAACACTCCTTCTGTCCTTGTACCCATCTACCATAGTCTTTAGCAACGTGCCTGCAGAAAGGGCTGTAGAGTAAATAACAAAAGCCAACTCTTTGCTGCAGATTTAGTAGGGGTGGCCATTTCAAGAGGCCCTTTTGCAGGGAACAGAGAACAACTGTGTAAGAAAACTTCATGGAAAATAAAGAGATGAATGTTACAAGTCTTAACCAGCCCACAATTCAAAGTACGTAGGTTAAAGACTCTGAATCAGAACTGAACTCTAGCATACTAATCTTATTTTTCAGATTGTTAAACTCTTCCTCCACCCATCAAAAAAGTAGATCTACCACACACATGTTCAAACGAAAGGCAAGGACTCAGGAGGAATGAAGGACTTGCCTTTTCATTTTCATCAGGCTTTTCACTCTGCCCATTTCCATATACGTGGGCATACAGCCTCCAGATTTCTCCATCATTTGTCACTCTTGAAGTCACTCTGCCAAATAACTCCTGCAGCTTTCCTTTGAGGCCAGTTGCGACATCTCCACTTCGATCAGTCATCCCATCAATCACTGCCCTGACTAGAATTTTAAGGACCTTAAAAATGCACAGAAGAAACTGGTAAGTTAGAAACCAACAAAAATTAACAAACACAAAGAGCTATCTAACCATCATCAAAGACAACGACAATGAAAAACCTTACGAAACTTGTTAAGAGTATCACCTTCAAGCTTTTGAAAAACAAAATAAAATTCAATCCTGAAGCACTCTCTAAGATCTCATGGTGACTACCTCTCTGATGTCCCTTCAAAAGCTTCTGGAGAGGGTTCTTCTTTCATTCAAAGGGCCCCATGTTCGGTGCTTGGCTCTTCTCACCTGGAACATTCTCTCTGAATGATTGGATCCACACCTATAGCTTCATATATATGGCTGAGTTGGCTGCACTAGTGTCTATGCAGCTCCAGCCAGATTCCCCTCTGGAGTTCCAGGACTGTGCACCTCAATACCTACCAGACAGGTTACACCGACATCCCTCTCCATCTATCCAAAGTGAAACATAGATCTCAAATCGCTCTTCTTCCTGTAATCTCTAGGTGAGCCTATCTACACAGTTCCCAAAGCCAATAACCTGGGCATCAACCTAGATTCTCTCCCACTTCTGCCACAACTACTAATTTGATTTTCAACATTCCTAATGTTGATTTGATTTTATTTTCAACCTTCCCAATGTTTTCAACATTCCTAATGTCCTATTTAGGACAACATTGAAAACAACATTAAAAACAATCCTAAATACAGCTTCTCCTACCTTAGTTCAGGCCTCATTAACTTCAATCTCGGCTGCTATAATAACCTTCCAACTCTGCTTAAAGAGGTTCTGGCCCCTCCTAATTACTAAATGATAAACTGCTAATGCATTTGCATTAGGCATGCGAAGTATCTAGCAAGTATCTCTTCTCTTTCCAACTACCTCAGGTTGGCTCACCTTTTTTTTTTTTTTTTTGAGACGGAGTCTTACTCTGTTGCCCAGGCTGGAGTGCAGTGGTGTGATCTCAGCTCACCACAACTTCCGCCTCCCGGGCTTAAGTGATTCTCCTGCCTCAGCCTCCCAGGTAGCTGGGACTACAGGTGAGCGCCACCATGCCTGACTAATTTTTGTATTTTTAGTAGAGATGGGGTTTCACTATGTTGGCCAGGCTGGTCTTGAACTCCTGACCTCGTGACCCGCCCTCCTTGGCCTCCCAAAGTGCTGGGATTACAGGCATGAGCCACTGAGCCCGCCTAACTTCTTGGCTATCTTATTATCATCAGTCAGCCTTTACACGTTCTATCCCAGATGCTTTGAATGCTGACAGATGGATTAAACTGCAATCTGCAGCAGGTTATATTATAAAAAGGTACATCTGTCATATCTACATTAGGCTGTGTATCTGAAGGCACAGAAAACACAACCTCAGTCTTCCACTCCTTTGATGGTGGGACAGCAAAAGAACCAGCTTGAGGAAAGTACTATAACACCGTGTTAGTCAGTGCAGTCCATGGACCGACAGCACTGGCATCAGAGCTTATTAGAAATGCAGAATCCTGGATAAAAATGCTGATCCATCTTGGACCAAGATTCTGCATTTCCAACAAGTTCCCAGGTGATGCTGATGTTGACGGTCTGTAGGGCACACTTCGAGAAACAAGTCTCCAAGGGACAGCTGCCCACATCTTTATTTTTACTGTGAACTGCAGGCAGAGGATGGCATTTTATCATTTTGTATCACCAGTGTTTAATATAGTGCCTGGCATACTGCAATTGCACTGACTCAATAAATGATTGTGCCTGAAAGACTGAATGAATACACCTCTTTCAGAAAGCGTAGCTGAGAGAAATGCAACCAGTGTGAGATCTTGCTGTCTCCTCCTAGAACATTCTGATCCATGCATGAGATGTGGCTGAGGAGTGGGGGCTCCTCTGGAACATGGATACTTTTAGGAATGTGAACTCAGACTCATGGTCCTAATTATATACAGTGATAAAAGAAGACAGAAAATTCAGTTGTGCTTTTTTTTTCTTGTTTGGACAAGGTATATCATCTCTGTCTGTAAATTCACATTACAATCCCACATGTGTACTTTTGACTCTGAAAGTAATGAAATTCATATTACAATCCCACTGGTGTTTTAAATCTGAAAGTAACAATGCAGAAGAAATAGTTTGAATGTGTACTGCTTGTTTCAAGTGATCATTCTATAAGCATGTCAGGTATTAACATGTTTTGAAAAAGATGGTCTATTAAAATAGTTACTAACATGTACAAATGAAACACACTAATGAGTGATACTTTGCTTCTTCTGGAATCCCACAGTTGGCTCAACATCCTATCCCTTCACTTTAGCCTACTGGGGAGACGATGTGGGGAGAGAAAGCTTTTGGTGTTCTTGCCAATAAAAATGAAGAGCTGTAGTGCTGGCATTAAGGAAGGAAAAAGTTGATCAAGTGCGTGTGTGCCTCCTCTGTGTATGTGTGTGTGTTTGCAGGGGCATGAAGGGAACTGCAGAAGGGCAGGGAGGTGAAGCATCTGTCTGTTGTGGGGGGTAGACAGGGGATGGAACTGTAGATAGGGCAGATACTGAATGCCCCTGCCCAGTTCATATGCAGATACCACCAGAAGAGAGAGGAGGGAGGCAATAACCAATTTGTTTCATGCTCCCCATCTGCATGTTCAATGGCCAGTGAAATAGCTGGGCCTGGAGCTTAGAAAAGAGTTCCACATTGGAGGAATAGATAACGAGAGTCATTGAGGGTCATGGCAGATATTGCCTAAAGAGACTGTGTTGGGCAAGAATAAGGCTGAGGATAGAATCTTAAAGAACACAACATTTAAGAAGAGGGTAAGTAGGCTGGGCGTAGTGGCTCACGCCTATAATCCCACCACTTTGGGAGGCAGAGGCGGGCAGATCACCTGAGGTCAGGAGTTCAAGACCACCCTAGCCAACATGGTGAAACCCTGTCTCTACTAAAAATACAAAAAAATTAGCAGGGTGTGGTGGTGGGTACCTGTAATCCCAGCTATTCAGGAAGCTGAGGCAGGAGAATCACTTGAACCCAGGAGGTGGAGGTTGCAGTGAGACAAGATTGTGCCACTGCACGCCAGCCGGGATAACAAGAGCGAAACTCTGTCTCCAAAAAAAAAAAACAAAAACAAAAACAAGAGGGCAAGTAGAGAACTCACTCATCGAACTAAAAAGGAGTAGCCAGAAAGGTAAGAAAGTGACGTCATGGAAACCAAGCAAGGAGAAAGTTACAAGGAAAGTAGATCCACAAAGGATCAGGAATGGAAGATTCCACTGGATTTGGCAATCATAAGGGTGAGTGACCATAATCCAGAACCAAAGCCAGAACAAGCAAGGCAGGAGAGATCATGATTTCAGACAAGAGGCTTAAAAAGAAAGAAAAAACATAAAAACCAAGATGATTATTAACATCACAAAAAATGAAGAGAAACCCCCCATAATCATAGTACCCTATAATACTAATTTTCAATATCCTTTGCATAGGCATTTAGTGTATTTGTTTAACCAAAATTGTTAATATAAATATATTAAGATGATGAGAAAGAGAAGTAGTGGAAGTGCAGGTATGACAGTTCTCATTTACTATAAGAAGTCAACAAATAATGCCTCATTTTGTTTAATTAAAAAATAGCAGTAATATAACAACTGTTAATATGAAATATGGAAATGTGCAAGTAGCAGAAGAGACGCTAAAGGGTTTCTCCTTTTTTGGAGAAGGATTTGGAAGAGTAAGGAGGGGTAAAGAAGGAAATTGGTATACTATAGTAAAGGGTAATGAGCATTTTACTATTATTTGGCTTGTACAACTACATAACTGTTATTTTAATATACATTGAAAAACAGAGAAAAAGCAGACACAAATACATTCAAAGATTGGCAAAGAAGAAGAAAAAAATGATGACACACATGAATATTCATTTATTAGACTTGCCTTTAATGTCCCATAGTGGTGATTACCTTGAGGGTATTTGGGGGTGGTGGTGACTAAAAGAAGGAAGGGAGGGTTTGGGGAGTTAGGGGAGTGCTGGTAGTGCTCTGGTTACATAGGTGTTTTCTCTTCACGAAAAAAAAATTCTTATGTTTACTTATGATTTGTATACTTTTCTGTATGCACACTATATTTCAATAAAAATTAATTTAAAATTATTCCCTGTACTTAAGAAAACCTCATAAAGTAAAAATATGAAGTGTTATTTAATCACATTAATAAATGAAGCTAATATTCAATCTTAAGAAGTGGTTCTAGAGTGATATCAATTTTTTTTTTTTTGAGACAAAGTCTTGCTGTTGGTCAGGCTGGAGTGCAGTGGCGTGATCTCGGCTCACTGCAACCTCCGCCTCTCAGATCAAGCAATTCTCCTGCCTCAGCCTCCCGAGTAGCTGGGACTACAGGCGTGTGCCACCACACCCGCTTAATTTTTTCTGTATTTTTAGTAGAGATGGGGTTTCACCATGTTAGCCAGGATGGTCTCAATCTCCTGACCTCGTGATCCGCCCGCCTTGGCCTCTGATAACAATTATTTTTAAAAACCATTAGAGTAATTGTATAACTTACTGGCTAATATTATCATTTTTATTCCCACTAAGTCAGAAAATTCAAATTCTGGTTATCCACACTGACTGCAAAAGCAGTAACTTTTAATGTAACATATATATAACCTTTCTTTAGAAAATAGATATTTGAGATTAAAAGGAGTAAAGAGTGTTATGATAGTATTTCTTTGATTAAATGAATCACCCATGAGTACAGTTTTCTCTTGGGCAGTCTACAAATTTACCAGCACTATACCCTTTTGCCTCAGCAAAAGTGAAAAACAATTTAAATAGGTGAACGTTTTTATCCACTGTTACATGTAAATTGTTATGAGTAATTAATCTATCAGCAACAAGTCAGAACTATAAATTACTACATATGTAATATTAGTGGCTCAAGAGTAGAAAATTGAAGTTTAAGATTTTAGAGGTGGAATGACTCTTGGGGAAACAGGACCCAAGATATAGCCACAGGGATGGGTTGTCACTGAAATAAAGACTAAGGCCTCTGTTATGTCCAAAGTACTGGAGATATTATCTGCCTAAACACCAAGTATCAAGATCAGCTAGATCTAGAGTGGAGAGAAGGATACATAGTTGCTGAAGTAGGTCATGAACATGGGGAAGGGAGTAGGAGCCTGGTAAATAGCAGTAATGAGCACAGGCTTTCTGTCCACTACATTACAGAACTGTTCCATTAAAGGGGCCAATATACAGGTAAGAGGTTTGAAAAGCGTGAAGCAATATAAACATATAAACTATTACGATTATCATTGATCCTCAACTACCTTACTCTGTTGGAAGTGGACAGTAACACCCACATTGCTGGCTTACTCACTGTACTGCCCTACCCGTTAGCTCACTTCCATGTTTCCTAATGGTTCAAAACAGAACTCAAACAGAATTCACCACCATGGTGTCAGCCCTTGATACCTCCCTACTACTTCTGCTGTGAGTACTTGCTGTGTGCCAAGCTACCTGATTTCATTAAGTTCTCACAATAACCCTAGGAAGCAGGTACTTTATTACCCCTACTTTACAAAAAAAAAAAAAAAATTGAGGCTTAAAGAGGTAAAAGAAACTTTCTCATGGTTACACAGCAAGTGAGTCATGAAGCTGGATTCTGATCACCAGTGAGATGTGACTCCTGAGCTTAGATAAGGATGAGGAGATGAAAACAACAACATATATAGCCCTTCCTATGTGCCACATGCTCTATGAGCACATGCAACCCACCCAACAACCCTATGAGGACGATGCTATTGTTATGTGCATTGTGCAGATGAACAAACTGGAGCACAGAGGAGCTGAAGAACCTCTCCCAGGTCATACCTAGGGAAAGCAGGCTTCAGGCTTGAATCTGAATTCAGTCTGAGTCCTGGATCCTGTTACCAAGCATTTGCTACATTAATTTACAAAGCACAGTTCCCCTCTCCTCTTTCTTCCTTTCTATTAAGTTCTTTTACATTGGAAAGGTTTCTCTTTTATGAAATACGTATGCTAGTAACTTTTATCATTTCATTACCATTTCTTTGCTGAATCTCGAATCAACCAGAACCAGAATGGGTTTTGTTTTTGTAATTTTTTTTTTTAATTAGAATTTCCCCCATGTCAGAGCTAATACAAAATTTAACAAAGAAAATTCTTATTGGGTTCATTGGCCAATCACAAACACTACTAACATTAGAATAAATTTCTTTCTAATCTTTTTATTATGTGTAAGTTTTATAATATAATATTACATAAACTGTTTTATCTCCTTTTTCACTGTAACATGATGCTTATTGGGTCCATCGGCCAATCACAAACATTACTAACAGAGTAAATTTCTTTCTAATCATTTTATTATGTGTAAGTTTTATAATATAATATTACGTAAACTGTTTTATCTTCCTTTTTCACTGTAACATTATGCTATAGAATTTTTTTCATGTTTTCCACATATCCTTTAAGTATAGTATTTTGACAGATTCAAGATATTCCGCTGGGTTGATATACCATAATCTATTTAGCAATTCCCCCATGCTTAGATCACTAGGCTGTTTCCAAGTGCTGCCACTGTTATCAGTAGTAGTATAAATAAAACACTTTAGTGCATATCTTTGTGCCTAAAGACTTTTTTCATACTGAACCTTTCCTTAGGTTAGAATTCCAGGAACGGAATTACGGAGTTAAGAGAATAAATATTTTAAGACTCGAGATAAATGTCACTAGACATTGCTCTTTTCCAATGCCCATCTCTAAAAGGGCTTAATCAAATTAGGTGCCAAAGAATAGTACTGTGTATGAAAACGTCATTTAATTGCATATTACCAGCACTGGGTATATAAATATTTTTTAATCTTTGATATTTTATTCTACAAAAGATATATGCAGCTATTATGTTTCTTTCATTATTAGTGAAGTTAAACTTTTCCATTTCCTTAAACATTTCCAAATGTTTGTGGACTAAATACATTTCCTTTCTAAGAAATTTACATTTTTTTTCTCTTTTTTTTTTTTTTAATTGAGATGGAGTCTCGCTCTGTTGCCCAGGCTGGAGTGCAGTGGCATAATCTCGGCTTACTGCAACCTCCACTGCCAGAGTTCAAGCAATTCTCATGCCTCAGCCTCCCGAGTAGCTGAGACTACAGATGCTCACCACCACACCGGGCTAATTCTTCGTATTTTTAGTAGAGATGGGTTTTCGCCATGTTGGCCAGGCTGGTCATTCCTGACCTCAGGTGATCCACCAATCTTAGCCTCCCAAAGTGCTGGGATTACAGGCATGAGCCACCGTGCCCGGCCTACGTTTTTTTCTTATTTTGTACTGAACTCATTTTTCCCCAATGTGAAGTTTTATTGTTAATCTTCATTATAAATGAACACAAGTTGCCAACTCCTTCTGAATCCTAACCTTGCACAATATCAACCTTGCTTGAAAAAAGAGAAAGTTAATGATCTGAAAAAGTACAGTAAACATGTGAGAAACCCTGGGGAGACAGAAGTGGGTTGGATCCTAATATGGTGGAGAACATAGCTCAGGTGGAAAAGCGCTAGGTGCCAAGGTTCACAGATGTGCTGAGAAAAGTGTTTATCTATCCCTTTTTCTTCCACATCCTACTATCCATGACATTTACCATCAGCATGGAGAGGCTGAAACAGCAGTGCCAGCCCAGTGCAAGGCAGGGACCATATGTGCACATCACGGCAGAAGACTTGGCTGCAAGGGCTTGGGCAGCCTGGCCAGGCCCTTCTACTTTGCCCTCCACTCACTGAGGTTAGATAACTACTCAGGAAGATGGGCATTGGAAAAGAGCAATGTCTAGTGAAGGTAAGGGAGGTTTCCTGAGGAGCCAGGCCACTTGGTGGTGGTGGGAGGTGGCAGTGGCAAAGTGTATCCAATGGGTGAGCTCCCCCTATGGCCCAGCCTCACCAGGAAGGTCACAAGTTAGGTCCTGGGCTTTAGCCCCTCCCATCAAGTATATATTACCAGTTGAACAGACAATACCCCAGGGAAATATGAGCCAACAGGGAAAAAAATTAAGACATCCAAAAGTACAACCATGATAAAATAAACAAATTGAACAGCCTATGTGAAAAAGAGTTAAAGGGTCATGGGCAGAAAATCTTGTAACTTGTTTTTATAATATGTATTCTCAGGAAGGTGAGAAGAAAACCAAGGGAACAGATGAGCCCCCTTGGGCAGCAATATATGTGGGGAAGAAAAATAATGTGAGGACTGAACTTGGGGTTGTTCTCACAGAGAAGGGAAGATGAGGATGAGTCTGCAAAGAAGATTAGGATACAGCAGCTGGTGTGATAAGAAGTGTGGAATTCTGGAAGCCAACGGAGAAGAAAGGAGACAGCAATGGTGTTTAATATTGCTGGAAGCCTGAGAATCAGCAACCGTCCACTGGATGTGGCAAGCCGGAACTTGACAACAGCGCTCTAAGTGGACTAGGGGAGATAAAACTGCAATGGCGTAAGTTCCAAAGAGGATGAGGAGAGGAAGCAGAAATAATGTGGAGAGATGCCTGTCTTGAGGGACTGACTACAAAAAGAGCACCAGAGAAATGGGGGTGATAATAGTGGAAAAGTAAGTTTTAAAAATTATTTATACACAGTTTAAAACATTGGTAACTTTTAAAAACTAGGGCACTAAATAAATGCATTTAGTGATATTTTCCCCTTTGTACTGTAACAAGTTATAAAGGTAAATTTTAATCCATGATGTTTATAAGGAAAGGCCCACTTGCCTTTTCATCTAAAAACTAAATCTAACAGTCTACTCCAAAGATAATTCTTTAATCTCTGTTTTTCTTTTTTCCTTGGGGTTCTGGACACCCTTGCGGATCTAATGAGAGTTTTCCATCCTCTTTCTAGAATATGCATATATCCATATACACAAATTCTTTCAGGGTATGTCAGGGAATGTCATAATCTGCTGAAGACTAATAACAGAAACTTCTCACAAATCCTAATTTGTCCCACATGACCTGGGATTCCAGTCTTATCTCCCAATATTGTACATGTCTCTTTTGAAAAGTTTTATTAGTTTTCCATCAACTCCCTTCCTAGTCTCATCAGCTGTTTTGTCACTTCCAGATGTTCAAATCGCTGGTGGTGTTCACTAAAGGCAAGACTTTCACAGGAGTGGTTGAGGTCTTTCTGGTCTTCCCTTGGTGTACCTCTGTGCCTGTCACCTCTGCTACCACCAACAGCTCCCAGTGAGGTATTGGATCTACTCCCCTCTTCATGAACACCGCTATTCTCAATGCTACTGCTACAACTGTTTTCTTCCTGAAATAGAGCACAAAAGCTGTGGTGGGCTGAATAACATTCCCCCAAAATTCATGTGCACCCAGAACCTCAGAGTCTGACCTGAAATAGGGTCTTTGCCATGTAACTAGTTAAGATGAGGTGTCATTCTGGACTAGGGCTGGCCTAATTCCAATGACTTCTTCCTCAGAAGAAGGGAACACACAGAAGAGAGGAGGTGAAAATGGAGGCAGTGATTGGAATTAGGCTGCCACAGCCGAGGAACGCCAGGAGCCACAAGAAGCTGGAAGAGGTGCAGAAAGATTCTTCCCTAGCATCTGCAGAGGAACGTGGACAAGTCAACACCTTGATTTCAAACTTGACTTCTGGTCTCTACAACTCAGTGGGGAGAACAAACTTCTGTTGTTTTAAGGCAGCAAGTTTGTGGTAATTTGTTATTGTAGCCCTAGAAAACCAACATTGCATTTTTAAGCAGAAAGACTAAGACAGTTAAAACACTGAGGAAAAACTCCTCCAAGGGCACTCTCCTGGCTTCTGGAAATCATTTTCTGGTTTTAGTTCAGAAAGCAAGAAACATATGAATGTCACTGTCACAGCCTACCCTTACTATGGCTGGTGACCTACACTACCCCACTCACTGGCCAGAAGTCTTTATTTTTGCATGTGCGTAAGTTTTAAATATCAAATCTCTTGATCTTTTCCTTAAGTAAGGCTTTTTGTCATAATAAAAAATGTTTTCTTCATCACCAAGCCAACAAAAATATTTGCCATACTTTTCTTTTAGTGCTTGTATGGTGTCACATTTTCAATGATGACAATGATGATGACAGCAGCTACATTTAAACAGCACTTGTGACCAGGCACAGTGGCTCACGCCTGTAATCCCAGCACTTTGGGAGGCCGAGGCAGGTGGATCACTTGAGGTCAGGAGTTTGAGATCATTCTGGCCAACACAGTGAAACCCCATCTCTACTAAAAAAAAATACAAAAATTAGCTGGGCATAGTGGCACATGTCTGTAATCCTAGCTACTTGGGAGGCTGAGGCAGGAGAATTGCTCGAACCCAGGTGGCGAAGGTTGCAGTGAGCCGAGATTGTGCCACTGCACTACAGCCTGAGCAACAGAGCGAGACTCCATCTCAAAAAAATAATAATAAAAATAAAATAAAAACAAAGGATCAGGCACAGTGGCTCATGCCTGTAATCCCAGCACTTTGGGAGGCCAAGGCGGGCGGATCATGGGGCCAGGAGTTTGAGACCAGCCTGGCCAACATGGTGAAACCCCATCTCTACTAAAAATACAAAAAATTAGCCAGGCATGGTGGCACGCCTGTAATCCCAGCTATTCAAGAGGCTGAGGCAGGAGAATCACTTGAACCTGGGAGGCGGAGGTTGCAGTGAGCTGAGATCACGCCATTGCACTCCAGCCTGGGTGACAGGGCGAGACTCCGTCTCAGAAAAAACAAAAACAAAAAACAGCACTTGTATGTATCTGCCAGGTACTGTTCCCAGCCCTTTACATATATTAACTCATTTACTCCTCTTAATAGTCTATTACCTCATTTAATCCTCACAAGAATCCTACTAGGCAGGCATCGTTATCATCCCCATTTCATGAAATTGAGGCACAAAGTGGTTAAGTAACTTGCCCAAGGCGACGCAGCCAGTGACTGGCAGAAATGGGCTGCCTAACTCCAGAGTACGTGCTCTTCCCTACAACACATCCTCCTTCTCAAGAAATTCCAATTTAAATATTTTATTTAACTGAATTTATTTTGGTTTCAAGCTTTTGGTCCTAAATGTTTGGCCAGCTATTTCAATACATAGTAAATATCCTATTTTTATCCCACAGATTTAAAATGCCATCATTATTACATACTAAATTCTCATTCCTACTTGAATCTGTTTCTGAATTCTCTATTCTGTTCCATTTCATTCCTGCAGCAGATGTTAACTCTTTATATAATAAGGATATAATTAGCTTTTTATCTTTCTTGTTACAAATATCTTGTCACATATTTTTTAAATGTGATCATAAAAATTCCTTCCAGCTTTCTTTTACTGCTTCAGAGTTCAAGAACTTTTATCAGCATCTACTTCTATTCCCTATTCCTAATTTTTCTATGAGATTAAAAAATATTTAACATAGATTTAGTCTATCTGGAGTTTGTTTGGTGTATCATAAACTAATCTGATAAACTTTTTAGACCTGGATGCTTACAGAGATTTTTTTCCTCTACTCTTTCTCATTTTAGTAAATACACATAACATACAATTTAGAATCTTAACCATTTTTAAATGTACAATTCATCAGTATTAAATACATTCTTAATGTTGTACAACCATCACCAGCATCCATCTCCAGAACTATTTTCACCTTGTAAAACTGAAACTCTACCCCATTAAACCATAACTCTTCATTCCTCCTCTCTTCAGCCCCAACGACCATTCTACTTTCTGTGTCTATGATTTTGACTACGCTAAGTAGTTCATATAAGTGGAATCACACAGTATTTGTCTTTTTGTGACTGGTTTACTTCACTTAACATACACCTCCTCCAGGTTCATCCATTTTGTAGCATATGTCACAATTTCCTTCCTTTTTAAGACTAATATTCCACTGTATGTACATACCACATTTTGTGTATCCATTCATCCACAGATGGAAATTTGGGTTGCTTCCACGTTTTAGCTATTGTGAATAACGCCGCTATGAATGCAAGTATATACATTTCTCTTTGAGATCCTGCTTTAAATTGTTTGGGGTATATACCCAGAAGTAAAAGTGCTGGACCATATGGTAATTCCATTTTCAATTTTTAAAGGAACTACCATACTGTTTTCCACAGCAGCTGTACTGTTTCACATTCCCACCAACAGTGCACAAGGATTCCAATTTCTCCATGTCCTTGTCAACATTTATTATTATTATTATTTTTTGAGACGGAGTCTTGCTCTGTCGCCCAGGCTGGAGTGCAGCGGTGCAATCTTGGCTCACTGCAAGCTCCACCTCCCGGGTTCACGCATTCTCCTGCCTCAGCCTCCCCAGTAGCTGGGACCACAGATGCACACCACCACTCCCGGCTAATTTTTTTGTATTTTTAGTAGAGACAGGGTTTCACTGTGTTAGCCAGGATGGTCTCGATCTCCTGACCTCGTGATCTGCCCGCCTCAGCCTCCCAAAGTGCTGGGATTACAGGCGTGAGCCACCACGTCCAGCCATTTTCTTTTCTTTTCTTTTCTTTTTTTGAGATGGAATGGCGCTCTGTTGCCCAGGCTGGAGTGCAGTGGCGCCATCTTGGCTCACTGCAAGCTGCACCTACTGGGTCCACTCCATTCTCCTACCTCAGCTTCCCAAATAGCTGGGACTACAGGCGCCCACCACCACTAATTTTCTGTAGTTTTAGTAGAGACGGGGTTTCACCGTGTTAGCCAGGATGGTCTCAATCTCCTGACCTCATGATCTGCCCACCTCAGCCTCCCAAAGTGCTGGGATTACAGGTGTGAGCCACTGCACCTGGCCTATTTTCTATTTTTTTTTTTTTTAAGTTTTTTGCTAGTAGCCATCCTAGTGGGTGTAAGGTGGTATCTCATTTGATTTGCATTTCCTGGATGATTAGTGGTGCTGAGCATCTTTTCATGTGCTTACTGTTCATTTGTTTATCTTCTCTGGAGAAATGTCTATTCAACTCCTTCGCACATTTTTTAATTGTGCTGTTCGGGGGGTTTTGTTGTCATTGAATTTTAGGAGTCCTCTATATATTCTGGATATTATTCCCTTATCAGATATATTACTTGCAAATATTTTCTTCGATTCTGTGAGTTGTCTTTTTACTCCATTGATACTGTTTTTGGTGCATAAAATTTTTAAATTTTCACAAAGTCCAATTTGTCTGTTTTTTCTTTTTATTGCCTGTGCTTTTGGTGTCATATCCAAGAAATCATTGCCAAATCTACCATTATAAAGTTCTTGCCCTATGTTTAAGAGTTTTATAGTTGTAGCTCTTAAATTTAAGTATTTGATTCATTTTGAGTTAACATGTGTATACAGTGTTAGGTAAGGGTCTAACTTTATTCTTTTGCATGTGGATATGCAGTTTTCTCAGGACAATTTGTTGAAATTTCCCCATTGAATGGTCTTGGCACCCTTGTCAAAAATCATTTGAGTCAGGCACAGAAGCTCATGCCTGTAATTCCAGCACTTTGGGAGGCAGAGGTGGGCAGGCTGCTTGAGCCCAGGGGATGGAGACCAACCTTGGCAACATAGCAAAACGCTGTCTCCACAGGAAAAAAAAAATTTTAGTTAGATGTGGTGGCATGCTCCTGTGGTCCTAGTTACTTAGGAAGGTGAGGCAGGAGGGCTGCTTGAGCCCAGGAGTTCAAAGCTGCAGTGGCAGTAAGCTGTGATCATGCCACTGCACTCCAGCCTGTTCGACAGTGTGAGACACTGTCTCTTTTTTTTTTTTGAGACAGAGTCTCACTCTGTCTCCCAGGATGGAATGCAGTGGCACAATCTCGGCTCACTGCAATCTCTGCCTCCCAGGTTCAAGCAATTCTCCTGCCTCAGCCTCCCCAGTAGCTGGGACTACAGGGGTGCAGTGCACCACCATGCCCAGTTAATTTTTGTATTTTGTTTGTAGAGATGGGGTTTCACCATGTTGGCCAGGCTGGTCTCCAAGTCCTGACCTCAGGTGATCTGCCCACTTCATCCTCCCAAAGTGCTGGGATTACAGGCATGAGCCACCGTGCCCAGCTGAGACACTGTCTCTTAAAATAAGAAAAAAAAATCATTTGACCATATACATACATTTCTGGGCTCTTAGTTCAATTCTATTGGTCTACATGTCTGTCTTTATGCCAGTACCACGCTGTTTTGACTACTACAGTTTTGTGGTAAGTTTTGAAATCAGGAAGCATGAGTCCTCTAGCTTTGTTGTTCTTTTTAAAAGTTGTTTGGGCCATCCAGGGTCTCTTGAGATTCCATTTGAATTTTAGGATAGGTTTTTCTATTTCTGAGAAAAACCAATCCATTCAGATTTCCTATTTCTTCATGATTTAGTCTTGGTAGGTTTTGAGTTTCTAGGAATTTGTCTATTTCATCTAGGTTATCCACTTTGTTGGCATATGCTTGTTCACAATATTCTCTTATAATCTTTTTATTTCTGTAGAATCAGTAGTAATGTCCCCATTTTCATTTCTGATTTCAGTAATTTGAGTCTCCTCTTTATTTTTTCAGTGCAGTCTCTGCACTGAAATCCAGACATCACTTTGGGTAGTATTGACAACTTAACAATGTTAAGTCTTTCAATCCATCAACATGAGATGTGTTTCCATTTATTTATATCTTCTTTAATCTCTTTCATCATGTTTTCTAGTTTTTGTGGTCCCAGATTTTTACTTCCTTAGTTAACTTAATTCCAAAGTATTTTTTATGCTATTATAAATGGGATTGTTTTCATAATTTCCTTTTGGGACTGTTCACTGTCAGTGTACAGAAATGCAGCTGATTTTTGTGTGCTGACTTTGCATCCTGCTACTATGCTGAATTAATTTATTAGTTCTAAGAGCTTTTTCGTGGAATCTTTAGCATTTTCTACATACAAGATCACATCATCTGCAAAGAGATAATTTTATTTCTTACCAATTTGGATGTCTTTCACTTCTTTTTCTTGTATAATTGCTCTGCCTTGAACTTCCAGTGCTGTGATGAACAGAAGTGAAAGCAAGCATCCTTGCATTGTTTCCAATCTTAGAAAAGAAGCTTTCAGGCTGGGAGCGGTGGCTCACACCTATAATCCCAGCACTTTGGAAGGTCGAGGTGGGCGGATCACCTAAGGTCAGGAGTTCAAGACCAGCCTGGCCAACATGGTGAAACCCCATCTCTACTAAAAATAAAAATAAAAATAATAATAAAAATAATAATAATGATAATACAAAAATTAGCTGGGCATAGTGGCATGTGCCCATAGTCCCAGCTACTTGGGAGGCTGACACAGGAGAATCGCTTGAGCCTGGGAGGTGGAGGTTGCAGTGAGCAGAGATTGTGCCACTGCACTCCAGCCTAGGTGACAGAGCAAGACTTTGTCTCAAAAATAAATAAATAAATAAAAAAGAAAAGAAGCTTTCAGTCTTTCACCATTAAGTATGATGTTTGCTGTGGGTTTTTCATATCTGGCTTTTATTATGTCGAGGCTGCTTCCTTCTATTCCTAGCTTGTTGAGTGTTTTTTAAATCAGGAATGTGTGCTGAAGTTTCTCAAATGCTTTTTCAACATTAATTGAGATAATCAGGTGAGATTTTTTTCCCCCTCATTCTGTTAATGTAGTATATTACATTGATCTATTTCATATGTTGAACCATCCTCAAATTCCAGGAATAGAGCCCACTTGGTCATGGTGTATAATCCTTTTAATATGCTAGTGAATCAATTTGCTAGTATTTTGTTAAGGGTTTTTGCATCAATGTTCATAAGAGATTTTGGTCTGTGTTTTTTTTTTCTTGTAGTGTCTTTGTCTGGCTTTGGTATCAGGGTAATGCTGGCCTCATAGCATGAGCCGAGAGGTGTTCCTTCGCTTTCAATTTTTTGGAAAAGTTTGAGAAAGATTGTTGTGACTTCTTTAAATGTTTGATACAATTTACCAGTGAATCCATCAGGTCCAGGGCTTTTCTTTGTTGGGAGATTTTTGATTCCTGATTCTATCTCCTTACTAGTTATACATCTATTCAGATTTCTTATTTCTTTATGATTTAGTCTTGGTAGGTTTTGAGTTTCTAGGAATTTGTCTATTTCATCTAGGTTATCTACTTTGTTGACATATACTTGTTCACAATATTCTCTTATAATCTTTTTATTTCTGTAGAATCAGTAGTAATGTCCACATTTTCATTTCTGATTTCAGTAATCTGAATCTTCTCTTTTTTTTCTTAGTCCATCTATCTAAAGGTTTGTCTATTTTATTAATCTTTTCAAAGACCTAATTTTTAGTTTCATTGATTTTTCTTTATTATTTTTCTACTTTCTATTTCATTTATCTCTATTCTAATCTTTATTCTTACTTTCTTCCTTCTGCTAGCCTTGGGTTTAGTTTGCTTTTTAAGTTGTAAAGTTAACTTATTGACTTGAAATATTTCTTGTGTTTTAAAGTAAGCATTTAAAGTTACAAATTTCTTCCTTAGCAATGCTTTCACTGTGTCCTACAAGTTTTGGTATGCTGTATTTTCATTTTCATTCATCTCTAAATATTTTCTAATTTCTCTTGTGATCCATTGATTAAGAGTGTGTTGTTTATTTTCCATAATTTTGTGAATTTTCTAGTTTTACTTCTGTTATTGATTTGTAATTTCATCCTGGGGTAGTCAGAGAAGATACTTTCTACGACATCTACCTTTTTGAATCTACTGAGACTTAATTTGCGATCTATCATATTGTCTCTCCTAGATAATGTCCCATGTGCATTTGGGAAGAATATGTACACTGTTATTGGGTAGAATGTTTTATATATGTCTATTATAAAATTCATTAACATACAAAATCTCTGCTTCTCTAACAGAGCCATACTCACCCCTTTTGGTTGTTGATGTCACAAAATTACATCTTTATAAATGGTGTGCCCCAAAACATACACTAATATATTTAATGCATTAGTCTCTTAAGTTACATAGAAAGCAAAATATGGAGCTACAAACCAAAGTTACAATACTACTAGCTTTTAGACTAATAACTGTTTTTTTTCATGTATTAGTCTCTTAAATCATGTGGAAAACAAAGAGTACAGTTAAAAAAAACATTGTAACAGGCCGGGTACGGTGGCTCACACCTGTAATCCCAGCACTTTGGGAGGCCGAGGTGGATGGATCATCTGAGGTCAGGAGCTCAAGACCAGCCTGGCCAACATGGTGAAACCCTGTTTCTACTAAAAATATAAAAATTAGCCAGGCATGGTGGCAGGCACCTATAATCCCAGCTACTCAGGAGGCTGAGGCAGGAGAATCACTTGAACCCAGGAGGCAGAGGTTGCAGTGAGCCGAGATTGCGCCATTGCATTCCAGCCTGGGCGACGGAGCGAGATCCATCTCAAACAACAACAACAACAAACATTGTTACAATAATATTAGCTTTTATAATTGTTCTTATATTTATCTTTATTGAGATTTTTATTTCTTCATCCAGCTTTGAGTTATTGTCTAGTGTCCTTTCTTTTCACCCTGCAGGACCCCCTTGGGCATTTCTTGCAGGGCAGTTCTAGTGGTAATGAACTTCCTTACCTTTTGTTTATCTGGGAATGCCTTAATTTCTCCCTCACTTTTGAAAGGCAGTTTTGCCAGATAAAGGATTCTTGATTGACAGTTTTTTTCTTTTAGCACTTTGAATATATCAGTCCACTGCCTTCTGGCCTCCAAAGTTTATGATGAGAAATCTGCTGATAATCTTATTGAGGATACTTTGTATGTGACAGATTTCATTTTAATCAGTATAAACAGCTCTATAGGCCTCATATCCCACTCAAACCAATACCACGCCACTGAGTTCATGTAATGGCCTTTAAATCCCTTACCCACATCTCGGTTTCATTTAGGTAACAGTAGAACTTATGTTTCATTCTCTGCCAACCCTATTTCTCACCTCCATCAGGAACCACACTGAGGGAATGCAGCAAGCAGAGAATGACTGGGAAACTAACACTGGCCTGTGAAGAGAGTTGAAGGCCTCTCACATAGAGGAGCGGCAATTCCAACATAAATGTAGAAGAATCTCCACAAAGAGAAATGTATTAACTATTCGTTTCCCAACACTAACCTTGACTTCCTTGGGCTAGTCTCATCAAAGTCTTGGCCTAAAGTGCAAGGCACTGGCCCTTTGAATCCTGGAGGTCCTCAAAGCAGGAAGGAATAGGACTGCCTTAACCCCTTACAAAAACTACCAGGAGGGCTCCAGGCCAAGAATGAAGCAATTTCCCACCTCCCCTGCTTGGCTAGCTCCCTGCTCCACTTGGAGCTCTCTAAGTACTTGTTCTGTTTCCTGGTCTGATAACCCTGACCCTTGGCTTCCCCAAACCTCAGTTATCAGAGAGAGATAGGCATTTTAGCATTGTCTTTTTCAGTCCCTCAGAAAAAACCCAAAAAACAAAACAAAACAAAAAACAGTTCTTAGACTGTGGAAAGGGCTTTAGGTTAAATATGCCAAATGTCAAGCCTTAGCTTTACTGCTCGCTGGCTATAAGAAATCAACCTTATTAATTCACTTTGCTGAGCCTCAGGTACCTCAACAGTTAAATGGGAAGAATACCTATTTTCCAAAGCTATAATTTGTATAACATATATCCATTCTCTCCTCTTCTCTTTACTTTCAGGTAATGCACAGCCAGCAAGTGTCCCAGGACTTCAATTTCATTGGCAACTTGCCCCACTGCACATCAACACCATCTTCTCCTGTCCCCAAAGAAAGCATCAAATAAAAATACACACAAAGGACCACCTCACTATGCAAGAATACATACGGTATGATTCTATCTATATGGTATTCAAGAAAAAGCAAAACTGAACTGTGGACATGGAAATCAGAAAGCAGTTGCCTCATGGGGGAAAGAGGTGGTGTTTCAACTGACTGGAAATGCATGTAAGAGAACTTTCCATAGTAATGAAAATGTTCCGTAACTGTTTGGGGTGGTGATTACATAAGAATACATAGTAGTTAAAATTATCTACAAATTATTTTTTTATTTTGTTATTTTATTTCATATTTTTTGGAGATGGGGTTTCGCTCTGTTGCCCAGGCTGGAGTGTGGTGGCACGATCATAGCTCACTGAAACCTCAAACTCCTGGGCTTAAGCAATCCTCCTGCTGCAGCCTCACAAGTAGCTCGGGCTGTAGGCACATGCCACCATGCCTGGCTTATTATCTGCACATTATGTCTGAATTTTTAAAAACCTTTGTTAGATATAGTTCACAAGCACATTAATACGACGGGAAAATGTGCTTTTGACATAAATCTTCCCCCACAGACTTCAAGGAGTGACAAAGAAAAAAATAAGACATGCTTACCTGTGATTTCTGTCTTCGGCTCCTACTAGCCAAATGACTGCTCAAGTTATATAAGCTCTCTGGGTTTCATATTAATCAACTATAAAATGAGGAGTATTTAGTATCCACCTCACATACTGTATGCCCAATAAAAGATAATCTGTGTTAAGTGGCAGAAACATAGTAAGCACTCAATATATGTTAATCCCCTTTCCTCCCTCTTCCACATATAAACAGCAAATGAATGTCAATAATGCAATACTTAAATTATTTTCCCAAAATGTTGCCCAAGGTATCCAGAAAAAGAAAAAAGGAAGAAAAGGAAAAATATCCCAACAAATCAACATCAGAATTTACCTGGGGGAAAGAAGTATGGCTACATATGAGGATTTGTCTGCAAGGATATTCATGACATTATTTATAATAGTCAAAAACTGGAAAACTGAACAGGAACTAATTATGTAGGAACATGAAAATCAGTTTTATGATAGATGAATAAAAATATGTATAATCTAGAAATAAATACAAATAAGTGCCATTATAGAAAAGCATTCCTGGGTTTTACCAAACTATACATTAGTCAAAATTAGGACAAAGGTTTTTTTCAACACAGTACTGGAAGTCCTAGACAGAGCAATTAGGCAAGAAAAAAGAAATAAGAGATATTCTAATAGGTAAGGACTAAGCAAAATTGTCTCTATTTGCTGACAATATGATCTTAGTGAAAACCCTGAAGAGTCCATGTAAAAACTATTAGAACTGATGAAATAAATTCAGATACAAAATCAACATACAAACATCAGTAGCATATCTATAATACTAATAACAGACTATACAGAAAGGAATGATGGTCACTAGTGTCAGGGTGGGGTAGAGGTGTGGTGGGGAGGAAATGGGGAATTGTTGGGGAGAGGATACAAAGTTTCAGACAGAGGATTAAGTTTGAGATCTTCTGCACAGCATAGTGACTACAGTCAACGATAATGTATATTTCAAAATACCTGAGTAAAATGTCAAATACGTCACCATAAAAAGGTAAACAAGGTGATGGGTATGTTAATTAGCCTGATCTAATCATTCCACATTGTATACACATATGAAAACATCACATGGTACTCCATAAACGTATACAATTAGAGTTTGCCAATTAAAATATTATTAATAAAATTATAAAATGGATAAAAAAGAAAGAAAATGATAAAGGTAGTATATCCACTCATTCTTCAATTACAAATAGTGAGAAAAAAAACAGAAAAATTTGAGGCTAATTTACCCTATGTCTATATTAAAACAAGCATGAATTCATACACACACACACACACACACGAAAAAAACTTAATGGCAATAATCCACATCCACAAAGTAGAGAAAAACAGGTACAGGATTAGAACATGTTAAATTGGAATCAGAACACAATTTTGCTATATTGAAAATTCCCCATGATTACAGGAGTAAGAAGCTAAGACTATGACCACTAAAATATGTTTGAAAAAATCTATTTAAAAGTTAAATCACGTTATCTGAATTCATACTAGGAAAATATAGCTATATATATTTTTAGATTTCTTTTTCCTTTTCTGAAAAATGCTCAAATGCATCTCTATGCATTTTGGGTCCTTTTATTCTTTCTTAGGGAAGGCTCCTGAAAGACTTCTCTTTTTTTTTTTTTGGAGACAGGGTCTTGCTCTGTCACCCAGGCTGGAGTACAGTGGTGTGATCATGGCTCACTGCAGCTTCAACCTCTCCAGCCTCAAGGGATCCTCCCACCTCAGCCTCCCGAGTAGCTACAGGTACATATTACCAAGCCCAGCTGAATTTTTTTTTTTTTTTTTTTTTTGTAGAGAAAGGGTTTCACAATGTTGTGCAGGCTGGTCTGAAACCCCTGGGGCTCAAGTAATTTTCCTGCCTTGGCCTCCCAAAATGCTGGGATTACAGGTAGAAGCCACTGCGCCCAGCTGGCTGAAAGATTTCTAAGCAAATGTTCTTAAAATTCCAATGATTTTGATTTGGCATCCAACAGGGCAAATCACAACTGAAAGTTTTACCAGAATCAACTATCTACATACTCAGGTTATTTTTACCAAAATTATATCCTTTGGTATCTATAATGCCACTGTTACTACCAACAGATTATTCTAAATATCACCTCTCTCCCTACATATTTACAGATACTCAAATACAGAATTATCATCTAAACATTAGCAAGAATGTTTTTTCATCCTGAGAGAGAATGAGACTCCTAATCTGGGGGTGGTAGGGGTGGTAAGAAAAGAGAAATTTAAGTAAAATTCTTCAATACATTTTCAGCTACTGTAACTGCTTCTGCTTCGCTTTGTCTTGCCTTTCTTTTAGAATACACGAGTTAGCAAGATTTGCCATACTTAATTCATCTAAGTTAACTAAAATCAGCATTATCTTGATGACTTTATAACTCTATGATGTACAAGTAACAGCTTTTCCAAACAATCTTTGAACAGTTATTTTGTCTGATATTTTTAATTTCCTTAAAACAAGCGGGTGGGGAGGTCCATCCATCCATCCAGAGTTAGACATAGCTTATGACAGTATAATCCTATCCCCCAAAGCTGTGGTGAGAACTAAATGAGCTAATACATGTGAAGTGCTTAGGATACTTTCAGACACACAGCAAGCCCTCAGTAAATATTAATTATTGTTATTTTACCACAAACCACTTTGACCTGCTCTATGTGCCTTGGGAAGCGAAGGAGAATAAAAGAGCAAATACAAAAGCCACTTCCTTTCACGCGTACATATAATAAGTCTGTCTCTTATTGGAGGAGACAGTATTTGGGTACCTTATATAAAACAACTCCTACTGGTGCCAAGCATGAAAGGATGACCGGGATTTTCTCAAGATCCAAAAAGCCAACCTGGTGAGCCAGTTGTTACTAATCCTTTGCAGATATGAAGGAGATTACTGGGGTTAAAGTATAGGTTTAGAGGGGAGATCCCACTCACAACAGAAAGACAAGCAGATTAGTTAGAAAATGGAGGCACAGGACAGAAGATTCACAGGATCAGACTAACCAAGGAAACCAATTCTAAGACAATTAAGAAAGAGATGACACAGACAAGTTATCAGCAGCAATACCAAGAGGATAGAAAAGCAGAATGACAGCTTGAAGAAGTCCCCTGTCTAGCTTATCAGGAAGGAGGGGAGCTTCACACTCCTTTCTGACTTGGTGTGTAAACTTATTCAGCCTGGCCCTAGAGGACTTCCAAGGTTCCTTTTTGCTCTGACAGTGTGTGATTCTAAAGAATGCTGGAATTGAGCCAGCAGCAATGTCTAAATGAGGAGTGCTGGATTTGAATGTTTCAAGTACATTTTTTTAATATGAAAGAAAACAACAGAATTTCTTTCAACTGTAAGATGGAATATACTACCAATATAAATAATTTACATTCTCCTTGAGATTTTAGGAACAGGTTTCAGAAATCTTTCCTAGTAAAGAAAGATCTTAAAAATCACAATTGCAGTAAACAAGAGATATGCACTATCTTCAGCGGTCACAATATACTAAGATCTGTTCAGTCTCATCAGTGCCCTTTGCTAAGGCACTAAGTGTAGAAAAGGAAGAACTATCTCAATGGAAAATTTCAGCAGTGTTAACAGGACAACTATTGACTGTCAGGGGACTGTGCAAACAGATTCACTAGAGCCCCTACCCTTTCTAGGGATGTAAAACTCTGCTGTCTCTCCATTCACTTGGCTATCATTCCATTCAGTTTTGTTTATTTATTTATTTATTTATTTAGAGACAGAGTTTTGCTCTGTCACCCAGGCTGGAGTGCAGTGGCATGATCTCAGAGTATCACTTTACACTGAAGACAGCATATTGTCTTCAACTACAATTAAACCAAAAAGGTCTTTTTTATTTAATCTTTCAGATGACACAACAGCTTTGAATCTCCCATACTTTCTGGAGCGATAACTTTATTCCACCAAATAGAACACCACCTCATGAAACATTGCAAAGAAAATGTTAGCCATCCTCTCTATATTGTTCATACCATCTGAAACTATGCAGTAAATGCTTGTTAATGAATGAACAAATGAGTATAGGATTTATTCCAGCTACCACAAGTCAGAGAATACACTGAGATACCCAAAGTACTAAGTAACACAGTGTTTTATTTAGCTTCTGCAAAGTGACTATATACGTAACCCACATATCAGATTTTCATAACTGAGTCACAGTAATATTCAGTTTATGACTGTACAAACAAATTTGACATTAGATAGCAGAATTCTATATATCATGAAGAATATTTGACTAGAAAAAAATACCCTTTTCATATGTTACACGTGTTTAACAAAATTTTCCTGTGCATATTCAAGGAAATAATTTATACCATGTGATCAAGGATTAGTATCAAACACAAACTGAAATAACGGAATATGAATATCCTACCTGAACATCTTTGTATTTGTCACGTAAGTCCAAGAGCCGGTGATAAGCTTTAATGGCTTCTGAAAATTCCCCAACGTCAGTGCTGGTGAGGATGTAGTTTTCCCAAATCTGCCAGTGTTCATAGTTACACTTGAGAGCTTCTTGTAAAGTTCTAAAAGCTTTTACTCTATTGAAGGTCAAATTTTAAAGGGAGCAATAATGAACTCTTTTTTTATTAGAATAAAGCATAGCTAAATGTATAAAATGCTAATGTGGACTGTCAGTCCTTATTCATTCATATAAACAAACAGAATGAGAGACCCAAACAACACAAAACCAACTCAAACTTCCCTACAAAATTCAGTGACAGACCCTATGGTATATATAGCATACATACAGAGATACTCCTTTCCTAATCTATTTACTGGTAACAAGGACATTATTTTAAAACTAGGTATCAATCCCAGTATCACCTCAGGAGAAGGCACACTCAAGTTCCAAATCTGGAGTCAGAGTGGCCAAGAAAGTACAATTGCAAACCTGTAAGACAAAAGGTGCAGACAGTAGTGGAGGGACCAGAGGCAAGGAGGTCAAAACAAAACAACACACTCCTCATGAATCTGCAACCAAAATGCTGCAAACCAAAATTCTACACCCTGTGAGAAAAAAACCTTCAGTCAACAAAACTAATCAACAGGACATAAATTTACTAAAGATAAAATTTTAAGGTAGCCAGGCATGGTAGCTCACATCTGTAATCCCAGCACTTTTTGAGTGGTTGAGGTGGGTGGATCACCTGAGGTCAGGAGTTCGATACCAGCCTGGCCAACAGAGGGTAACCCCATCTCTAATAAAAAATACAAAAACAAACAAACAAACAAAAAAAGCAGCTGGGCATGGTGGCACGTACCTGTAATCCCAGCTACTCAGGAGGCTGAGGCACAAGAATCACTTGAACCTGGGAAGCCATGGTTGCAGTGAGCCAAGATCACACCCCTGCACTCCAGCCCGGGCAACAGAGCAAGACTCCATGTTAAAAAAACAAAATTGATTTTAAGGGGGAGAGGGAGGAGTGAAAAAAAGTTTTTCTTAATTGTTTAAGTAACAATTTATCAAGTCTTTAAATAAATTTGTTTAGAATACTGACAGAGACAAAGAAATAATTTACATTGAAAAGGAACAGAAAATTGTGAAACAAAAACAGGGAGTAATGAAATAAGAACAAGGAGATGTGAATAAAAACTAACTGGAAATTTCAGTATTGAAAGAGGCAACAAAACAACAACAGGCCGGGCACAGTGGGTCACAACTGTAATACCAGCACTTTGGGATGCCGAGGAGGGTGGATCACAAGGTCAGAAGATCAAGACCATCCTGACCAACATGATGAAACCCTGTCTCTACTAAAAATACAAAAATTAGCTGGACATAGTGGCACATGCCTGTAGTCCCAGCTACTTGGGAGGCTGAGGCAGGAGAGTCACTTGAACCTGGGGGGCGGAGGTTGCAGTGAGCTGAGATCGTGCCACCACACTCCAGCCTGGGCAACAGAGCGAGACTGTCTCAAAAAACAAAAAACAAAAACAAAACCTTCAATAGCTAACAAAAACTAGAATGCACATAGTCAAGGAGGAACTGATGCATTGCAAGATAACAGTAAGGAGTTCACACAGAATTCGAATTATAAAATAAAAGCTGGAAAGAGACAGAGGAAAGAATGAGAGGTAAGACTCAAACATACATCTGATAGAGATTCTACAGTAAACAAATGCAGAGCATGGCAGGATTCTTTATATCAAAAGATAAAAGCAGAGAATTTTCCAGAAATGAACAAATTTCAAAAAAATTTTCGATCATAAATTATATGATCAAAAGTATATTTCACATACTGAGCATTATAAGTAAAGATAAACGAACATCTAGAAATATTGTGTGAAATTTAGGAAAGATATTCCTAAAATCTACAAAGAAGTGATGACAGATATTTATTGATTCAGCAGTAAGATGACAGAAGACAACAGAATATTACTTTTAAAGTGCTGAGTGAAAATAACTGTCAGCCAAAATTTTATCATCAGCTAAACTTACCACACTCAAGAGTAAATGTAAAATGAAACATTTTTAGATATACAAAGGTTAGGAGCGTTTACCATCTATTGACTCTAAGAGAACTATCTAAGGGATTCCTCCTTGCAAAAATACAAGAAAACTCAAAAAGAAGGGAAACATGTCTTCAATTTCAGTCATAAATTGTTCATGGAGTGTTTTTTTCCTTTCTCTACTCTACCACATCACCACCTCCATCTAATAGCAACTGCCTCCAACAGTGTTGGACCAAGACTCCCCAGCTCTCCCATCCACAGGGGTTGGGGGTGAACTCAACAAGTAAAAATCCACACCATGAGGATTATCCTTTTTCCTATATGTCCCCCCTTATGATCCCCCTAATCATAATTTCCTAGCCTCAAAATTGTTCCATGAATCCATTTTTCCTTTTTGGTAAATATAGCTTCTTTGTAAGGTGCTTCATTTCAGGATTCACTTATCAAAACCCCTCTATAGTAGAGATATTGCACCATTAAAATCACATCCGAAGATAGACATTTTTACGTGGGACTGATAGGAACATGATATCGAGGGGAACCAGATGAAACAGCAAAGAGAGCACGTTAGTGAAGAATCTTGTGACCACAAAAGGATAAAAGAAAGTTTAATGGGCCATTTTAAGGCATGAATAGGATCTTCTGAGAGAAGCATTAATTACCTCAGAAGTAACAATCCCATTAGCTTTGTCTGGAGCCTTAGCAAAGAAAGAAAAGAGTAAACAGGGAAGAATAAAGAAATGATTTATCTCAGACCTTACAACCCCACCTTTGCACAAAAACCTATTTGTGGAACTGCAAGAGGTAAGAAAGTCGAGAAACAATATGCAAGAACCCCTAAGAGAGAAAGCAGAATTCCTACATGATTGGGCTGGAAGACAAGGAAGGTATCAAGAGCTTCACTACACACAAACTTATCCGAGTTGCCAGAAAAACTCACTGAGATCATTCTACAAGTATGACAGGGACTTCCGAGCCTGTTGCTTTAAACCAAAAAGGTCTCCAGAGAGTTTTAGCACTATCAGTTGCAATCAAGAATATAATATTATCTTCTGAAGAGAATGGTAGAACAGATAGTACTTTATTTATGTCATCCAAGAGCAGAGGCAGCATTTCATGATCTCTACGTAATATGGATTTAATGATGTCTTCAGAAATTATCTTGTGATTCCACCAAGAAAAATTAAATTAAGTTTGAAAGTAAGGCCAAATAAAAATGAAAATATATCCATCCTTTAATTAATTTATTAGAGTTCTGGCAACAGCAGTCCTTGTCTCCTCCCTTTCCTTCGCTTTTCATAGCCAGTCAATAAGCCCAGTTAGTTGGTTTTCTCCTTTATAAAGAGTTTGGCATCTGCCCCTTCTTTTTCCACTCTAGTTATCTCATGCCTGAATTGTTATAACAGCTGTGTCCTAACTGGCTTCCTAGCCTCCAGTTTCCTCTAGTCTGCCTCACATACTGCCACCAGATAAATCTTCCCCAAAAGCTTCTTTCTTCATGAGATTACCACACTGAAATCTCTGGCTTCCTATTCTCAACAGGACAGTCTCAACTCATTGGTCAAATAATCAGAAGATGCTGCAATTTTACTTCAACCTACCTTTCTAACCTTATCTCTCACCGTATATTTCACATTACTTTATAGCTGGACTATTTTGCTTCCTATCTCCTAAAATACTACCTTCATTCCTGTCATTCTGCATTTGGTCACATCATTTCCCGTGCCTAAGAGGCTCCCCTCTGTCCCTTCTATCCATCCTTCAAATTTCTGCTTGAGTCCAACATTCTCTCAGAAGCATTTCTGATCCAGGATGACATGGTTTCTCTCTTCTTTGATCCTCATGAGACTAAATGAGTGGCTGGCACATAATAAGTGTGGTACAAATATCACGTATGATTATTTTAGCCCTCTTTGTATTCTCACTTAGTATTTGCCACAGATAGCTTATATACTAATCAATTTTTTAAATAAGATAGCATAGTATTTTATTTTTTAAACCTACATTCCCTGAAGACATTGGTTCATATTTATTTATATTTCTCAATAATGTCTAGTACAAAGCAAGCAATGAATAAAAATAACTGTCAACTGAGTTGACCAACTAAACATATGTTTGCTTTTATCATGTAATAAAATGTAGAATATAAAACTTCAGTACTAAATAAAGATTTCAAGTAACATTTCTTATTTTATTACATATGAAATGTTTTTAAGAAATAAACTGTATATTTAGAATTCAAGTTAATTTAGTTTGAATTAAGTTATTCTACTTAAGTTATTCTATTTCATATACATGGGTGAGAAAGGTAAAACAAGGAGAAACATTGAAACAATGTTCAGTTGTAGAAAATCTCATTCATTTATTTGGGAAGCAAAGTTCTTCATATTTGTCTGATGTACTTACTTTTGTTTTAGTCGGATATAGGAAGTTGATAAATTGTTCCAAGCTTCAGCATTCTGAAATGATAGAGAACTCAGTTAATTAACTATTCTCATTTAGGTAAAATTATTGCTGAAACCAAAAGTACAACACACTTTCCTAGTCCAATATATGCTCTTTAAAACCACAATTTTCAATAAGGTGTGTTTAAAGGTATATGGCAAAATTAAATCAAACTGAACTTTTATAATTTAGAAAAAGGTTAAAAGGATCAACCACGCAATATAATTATTATTGTACCAATTAGCAATTCAGTTAAGATTTTATTTTCAAATTTAGACTTACGAGATAGCTAATTTACAAGATACTCTATATAGTACCTAGATTTATTACAAAAAAGGCAATGCAGTATACCGTTTTTTCCTGTCTTAAAAGTTTTTGCCATTATATGGTCATCCTTCTTCACCAGATAGGGGGGTTAAAAAAAATCTGTTCTCCAATGTTACTACTAAGTATTTCATCCATCAAACATATTTTTCTACCTATTCCTCTACCCAATGACAAAAATAAAGCAAAAATGAATGCTTTTTAAAATCAGCTTAATCAGGTTGAATTTATATAAATGTTGATTCAAACAAGAATGATATAAATTATCTATTTCTCTTTGTTCCACTTTTCATCTAATATAGTATATATCATTCTCAAGTCCCATACATATGATTCAAAAATTAAGTGGCAGTGGACCTCCACTTCCAGACATGGCAAAATTAGTAACTTTTTTGAAGTCTAGCAAAGAATAACTACCAGAAAGCTGTGAGCTGAATGGAGATTTTGGAGGTCACACTGTGCTAGAAGTTATTCAAGTTCTAAACTAGCAAAACTAGAGAGTTCTTATTGATTGCCCATGGCATTAAATTCAATCTCAGAGAGGTTATACCTTAAGAAAAGGTTATTAGAGGGCTGGGTGCAGTGGTTCACATCTGTAATCCCAGCACTTTGGGAGGCCAAGATGGGAGGATCGCTTGAGGCCAGGAGTTCGAGACTAGCCTGGTCAAGAGAGCAAAGCTCCATCTCTATTGATTTTTTTTTTTTTTTAAAGAGTTATGAGAAAATAAGGACAACTCCAGACCCACTTTAACAAGCTTAAAAACAAGCTGATTTATGAGTAATTTAATTGAATGCCAAAATAAAAATCTTCCGTAAGAGAACAGAATAAAACCAAGAAGCACAACAACATAGCATCCACAATGTGTAGAATACAATTTTTTTTAAAAAATGGTGGACATAGGAAGAAGCAGGAATATTTCCTTCATAACCAAAGGGAAAAAAAATCAGTTAATAAGAAACAGTACCAGAAACGAAAGCATAGGATTGAAATAAACATAGGATTTCAAAGCAGTTATTATAAACATGTTCAAAGATTTAAAGGAAAACATGAACATAATGAGAGAATGTTTGGGGGAATATTAGTAGAGACATTAAAGCTGTTAAAATATCCAAATGAAAGCAGCCTGACTGCTGGAACTGCTTGTTGTAACCTGAAACCAGTTTTATCTGGAGCTTCTGAGATAATTTGCTGAAACTCTGGGACTAATTTTGCCCTCTGCCATCCCTCATCTATGGAAGCTTGCCAGCTCCCCAAACCCTTACTGTAAGTGCCAATGAATTTCTCAAAGAGCAATATGCAACACTTCTCCTTTTAATAAAACTTCTAACCTTCTCCTTGTTCTTCAGACATTCAAAGACTACCTGGCATGCATATACACCCCAAATTGCAATTCTTTTTTCTCAAATGAAACATTAAATTTAGATCTTTTATATAGAAAATTTTAAGGAGTCCGCCAAAAAAAAAAAAAAACCACCTACTAGAAGTAATAAATGAGCTCAGCAAGGTTGCAAGATATAATTAATATATAAAAATCAATTGTGTTTCTATATACTAACAATAGGCAATCCAAAAATAAAATTTAGACCAGGCACAGTGGCTCACATCTATAATCCCGTCACTTTGGGAGGCTGAGGCGGGTAGATCACCTGAGGTCAGGAGTTTGAGACTAGTCTGGCCAACATGGAGAAACCTCATCTCTTCTAAAAATACAAAAATTTGTCAGGTGTGGTGCTGCACACCTGTAATCCCAGCTAATTGGGAGGCTGAGGCAGAAGAATTGCTTGAACCTGGGAGGCAGAGGTTGCTGTAGGCCGAGATTGCACCAATGCACTTCAGCCTGAGCAAAAGAGCAAGACTCTGTCTCAAAAAAATAAAAAATAAAATTAAGAAAATAATTCCATTTATAATAGTATGAAAAAGGATAAAACACTTTGGAATAACTTAACAAAAGAGGTGTAAAACTTCACTCTGAAAACTATAAAATATTAAAAGAAATGAAAGAAACCTATGTTAAATGTAAAGACATTCCATGTTCATGGATCGAAAGACTTAATATTATTAAGATGGCAGTACTCCCCTTATTCACCTGCAGATTCAATATAACGTCTTTTGGGAAAATTTACAAAGCTAAAAATCCCATAGGAAAATTCAAGGAATGCTGAATAGCCAAAACTATCTTGTAAAGGAAGAACAAAGTTGGAGTACTCACACCATTTTCAAAACTTACTACAAAGTTTCTATAAACAAGATAGTGGAATATGCACAGATATATAGTCAATGAAATGTAATTGGTGGACCATAAATACATCCTTACATCACAGTCAATTAATTTTTGACCACTTACATTTACAGTAAGCTGATTTTTGACCAGAGTGACAAGACTATTAATAGGAAAAGAACAGTCTTTTCAACAAAGTTTTGAGACAACTGGATATCTACATGTAAAAGAATGAAGTTGGACCCCTTCCTTATATCATAAATAAAATTAACTTAAAATGGTCCCTAGACCTTAATGTAAGAGTTAAAACTATAAAACTCTTAGCAGAAAAGATAGGAGTACATCTTTGTGACCTTGGATTTGGCAATGGATTCTTAGATATTGTACCAAAAGTATGAGCAACAAAAGAAAAAACAGGTAAGTTGGACTTCATCAAGATTAGGCTTTTGTGCTTCAAAGTGCACAATCAATAGAGAGAAAAAAAAAACTTAACAGAATGGGAGAAAATATTTGCAAATCATTTGTCTGACAAGGGACTTGTAGCTAGAATATAGAAAGAACTCTTACAACTCAATGATAAAAGGATACATGACCCAATTTTAAAAATGGGTAAGGATGTGAATAGACATTTCCCCCAAAGAGGATACACAAATGGCCAAGAAGCATGTGGAAAGATGCTCAACATCACTAGCCATCCAAAACACGCAAATTGAACCACAATGAGATGCTATAATAGAATAGCTAGAATAGCTATAATAAAAAAGACAGCTAGCAACAAGTGTTGTCAAGGATGTTGAGAAACTGGAACCCTCATACATTGCTAGTGGGACTATATAATGGTACTTTGTTTTTTTGTGTTTTAGTTGTTGTTTTTTTTGAGACAGAGTCTTGTTCTGTCACCCAGGCTGGAGTAAGGTGGCGCAATCTCTGCTCCCTGTGACCTCCGCCTCCCAGGTTCAAGTGATTCTCCCGCCTCAGCCTCCTGAGTAGCTGGGACCACGGCATGCGTCATCACGCCCAGCTAATTTTTGTATTTTTAGAAGACATGGGGTTTTACCATGTTGGCCAGGCTGGTCTCGAACTCCTGGCCTCAAGTGATCCACCCGCCTTGGCCTCCCAAAGCGTTGGGATTACAGGCGTGAGCCACCACACCCAGCCTAAAACGGTACTTTGGAAAACAGTCTGGCAGATCCTCAAAATTCTGAACATAGAGCTACCATACGATCTGGCAACTCTACTACTGGGTATATAACCAAGAGAAATGGAAACATATGTTGGTCTCAAACTTATAAACAAATGTTTATAGTAGTGATATTTATAATAGCCAAAAAGTGGAAACAATCCAAATGTCTACCAACTCATGAATGGATAAATAACATGTGATATACCCATACAATGGAATATTATTTGGTCATAAAAAGGAACAAAGTACTGAAGCATGCTATAACCATGCATGAATCTTGAAAACATGAATCTAAGAAAGAAGCCAGTCACAAGAACCCACAAAATGTATGAATCCATTTATATGAAATGTTCATAATAGGTGAATCTATAGAGACAAAATGCACATTAGTGTTTGCCTAGGGCTGAAGGGGAGGGTGTTTGGAGAGAAATAGGGAGTGACAACTAATGGGTACAGGGGTTTCTCTTTAGGGTAATAAAGATGATCTAAAGCTAATTGTAGTTGATGGTTGCACAATTCTAACTATACTAAAAATCATTGAACTGTATATATTAAATAGGTGAATTATATGGTATGTGAATTATTATCTCATAAAACTATCAAATATAAGAAGACTCCACCCTAAAATAACTTTCTAGTAATGCAATTAACATAGGCAGGACATACTAGTGAATCACAAAATATACATGATACTTTGCTATACATTCAGTGAAGTATATTTTTAACAAGAAAATTATTTTATTAAAATTATTTCCTAAATGAAACCATGAAATATTAACTTATTTCCAGATTTATAAATCCTATACCTTGAGGTATGACCTTCCCTCAAATGTACACTTTCCTCCAACACAAAAGGAATTGCTGTTCTGAACCATACAGTACAATTTCAACAACTTAGAGAATAAAGAGCCATGTAAGGACAGAAGATCAAACAAACTTACATCGGGTTCTAGAGTCACACAGCGCTGAAATGCCTTTGCTGAACCTTGATAGTCTTCCAAGGCCAAATAGGCACAGCCGAGAGAAAACCACACCCCGAGCTGCAAAGACCAAAAGTCAGTCATTCAAACACACAGAAACATTTACAGAATGTAATCTGAAAATTATTAAGATACTATCAACAAACACACTCCTAGAAAGAATGCAGAGCTATATAATAAATGTTTGCCTTACATTTAGTTTAAATGTAGAATATTTGGCAATGGAGGTAAATTTTTCCATATAATTTTCAATGCTAACACTGAAAACATGTGCAATATTATTGCATATGTTTTGCAGAAAAAGTCCATACTTTGTGTTAACCAAACTCCTTACTGGGCATGTTGGCTGTGGGTTCAATCAGCTGCAGAGCGAAAATATTGGAGAAAAAAAACTGGATGGTTGCATCTCTACTGAACACGTACAAACATTTTTTTCTTGTCATTATTCCCTAAACAATACAACTTACATAGCATTTGCACTGTGTTAGGTACCATAAGCAATCAAGAGATGACTGAAAATATACAGGAGGATGTACGTAAGTCATATGCAAATACTACAGCATTTTATACAATGGACATGAGCATCATGGATTTTGGTATTGGGGTTGGCGGGGGGATGCCTGGAAGCAATCCCCCATGCATTCTGAGGGGCCACCATATACAAAGTATCAGCAGATTCACAACTGATGAATGTATTACAAACTCAAAAAAAGAAATTTCTGTTTTCATCTTCAAACTAGACCACAAGAACTTCTGCAGCTTAACCAAGAGCCAAACTGCCCTAGCATATATCTGCTTTAGGCATGCCTGAAAATAATTTAGAAAAAGGAGGTTTAGAATCTGGATTATCAAATAGTTACTCAAAATGTAAAGTATGACCTAAGCCAATTAGATTTGTAAACACTGAGATTTAGAAAACAGATAAACTAGGAAGTAGCAATTCAGATTACCAAAAAAAAAAAAAAAAATCTGTATATCATAAGGTTTCCTTAAAATCCAATAGCCTCTGTCAAAAGGGAGATAAAACTAACAAAAATTCGGGTGGATGCGGTGGCTCACGTCTGTAATCCCAGCACTTTGGGGGGCCGAGGTGGGTGGATCACTTGAGGTCAGGAGTTCAAAACCAGCCTGACCAACATGGTGAAGCCCCATCTCAACTAAAAATACAAAAATTAGCCGGACGTGATGGTGTGCACCTGTAATCCCAGCTACTCGGGAGGCTGAGGCAGGAGAATTGCTTGAACCTAGGAGGTGGAGGCTGCAGTGACCTGAGATTGCGCCACTGCACTCCAGCCTGGGTGACAGAGCGAGACTCCATATCAAAAAAAACAAAAACAAAAAAACAAAAAACTAACAAAAATTCAATGGAATTAGTCAGAAATGCAGCTATTATGAGTTGTTTTCCTTCCAGACAGTCAGCAGAGCCAACTTTATAAGCAGATTGAAGTCTCCTTTCTTACTGACTTCCAGAAAGGCACTGAGCCAGCTGTCAGATTTACTTGGACAGTTTAGGGTAAGAAAGAAAACGAGGTACTCTGTTATCTATCCACAGTCTTCCATAGAGGCAGAGTAGGAGGCTGCCTCTACAGCACTCCTCCTTCAGCCATTCCCACAAAACTTGTTCCATATGGCTAGCAGAGGCCTGAAAGTTCTTTAAGCAGATAAAGATTTTTAGCCAGTAATTAGAGATAAAGCTTAGAAAGCAAGCAGACTTGGGCCATTTAACACTTTGCCATGAATTCACAAGAGGCTATAAATAACTGTTATCAGGAGCCTTTATGGAGAACAGATTTTATTAGAGGGACAGGTAATGACTGAAAAGAGGATGGATATATGTCCACTGGGAGGGGGCAGAAGCAGAGGTACTAGGTTGAAACTAAAAGTTAGAAGTTCACTTTTCTGAATCATGGGACTTTCAACAACCTAAAAATGAGCTCACCGCTTTGCTTTCATCTGTTTTTTAATAAAATTAAATGAAAAGAGCTTCAATGCACCAAACCACACTTGCTGAACATTCTGAGAGAACCTAAAGTCTGATGCTAACATGTAAAACAAGCTGTCTAAACTCCAACCAAGTAAAGTTTCAAAATCTGTGTATTATATTTCATCAATGTTAAAGTATACTTTTTCCCCCGCCATTTAACATTTCTGAAATAGAGATGCATCTGAAAAACCAATAGCTTGTCAGTTTTATTGGCAACATTTTTTTTCTATAAAAAGTGGTACTTAAAGGTACTTCTTACAACTGATGGCATCTTAGATACAAAGAACTATGATACCAAGTTTACTTGGAATAAGGGATTCTTATTTTGAGACTAAATCAAGAACAATAAGAACTGACCTCAAGGTCCTCAAAATGCATGTGCTCTGCTTGTTTTCTGCATCAGCAAAGAACAAATACTATTTCCCATGTGTTGTTATAAAAACCACACGTGTGGCCAGGCGAAGTGGCTTACACCTGTAATCCCAGCACTTTGGGAGGCCGAGGCAGATGGATCACGAGGTCAGGAGATCGAGCCCATCCTGGCTCACACGGTGAAACCCCATCTTTATTAAAAATACAAAAAAATTAGCCGGGCGTGGTGGCGGGCGCCTATAGGCCCAGGTACTCGGGAGTCTGAGGCAGGAGAATGGTGTGAACCCGGGAGGCGGAGCTTGCAGTAAGCTGAGATGGCGCCACTGCACTCCAGCCTGGGTGACAGAGCGAGACTCCGTCTCAAAAACAAACGAACAAACAAACAAAAACACATGTAAATTCAAAATCTAAATAAAAACTTCATTTTTCAATCCATCTAAGAAGATTTACAAGGGTTGCAAATGTCCAAAATTAGCAATTACCTTCTAGCTCTAAAACAGACTGGTGATGAGGTTATCTTTTATTTTTAATTTTTAAAACTACTGAATGTTTTATAACCAATGTCTTTAAAACCGAAACAAATTTAATGAAAATCAGACAGATGACTTAATTTAACATAAAGTATTATGGTTCTCTTTTCTTTTTACTCTTGATTATTTTTGCAGTGTTTTAATACTTGCATTTGAAGGAAAAATCCTAGGATTGTTAACTGCTAGGTTTTATCTACTGATGATAAGAAGGGAGATGAGCTTTGCATACAGTGGTGTTCTTTGAAATCATCCAATGGCTTTTCTATTTTGAGGTCTTCACAATTTGGGGGACTACAGAGAATATTTGGTACCTCTTTTACTTTTTTCTTTTTAAACTATTACTTAAACTGCTATTACCAATAGTGACTGGCATCTCAGTTCAGAATAGTCATACTCTAAGAACAGAACATCATAAAAGAAAAACAAAATCAAAAGAAGCTTCAAAAAAAACCTCTCTCGATTCCTCAGAACATAGTTGTATATGTTTGGGTACAAAAATCTCTATCTTCTAGTCCAGTGCTATCAGATAAAAGTATCATGCTAGTAGCCTCATTATATTTTCTACATTTCAAAAAGTCAAAAGAAGGTGGTCCACGCCTCTAATCCCTGCACTTTGGGAGGCTGAGGTGGGCAGATCACTTGAGGGCAGGAGTTCAAGACCAGCCTGGCCAAAATGGTAAAACCCTGTCTCTACTAAAGATACAAAAAAAATTAGCAGGCATGCGTCTGTAGTCCCAGCTACTCGGGAGACTGAGGTGGGAGAATCACTTGAATCGGGAGGCGGAGGTTGCAGTGAGCCACAATCACGCCACTGCACTCTGGCCTGGGCTAAAAAATGAGACTCTGTCTCAAAAAAAAAAAAAAAAAAAAAAAAAAAAGTAAAAGGAAGGGTGAAATTTATTTTAATATTAATAACATTTTATTTAACTCTACATATCCAACATGCGATTACTTCAATATAATATTACTATACAAAGTTATTGAGATATTTTATATCCACTTTTTCACACCAAGTCTTTGAAATTTGATGTGAATTCAACACAGCATGGATCAATTTCAACAAGTCACATTTCAAGTGTCCATTGTCACACATGGCTAGTGGCTACCACTATTAACACAGTTACACTATTTCTCTAAAACACTGACATAGGCCCTGGAATACCTTGCATCCTTCCCTTCTTTCTCCAGTAAAAAACTAGCTCCTTTGGCTGAGACCCTCCCTTCAGCTTCTTTCATACGTTATAGTTACTCCTGTTCCTCTCTTTACAATAACAACCAAAATAATTAGCTCTTAATGAGCATCTGCTATGTGTGCCAAGCACTGACACCATGAGCTTTCCACACATTACTCATGCGTTCCTCACACCCACCCTGCAAGGTGGTCATTCTTACTCTCCTAAGAGAGGCGACAAAGAGTCAGAGTCAGTCACAGGCAGAGGAGAGGTTCGACCCAGTCAGTGTGACTCCAAAGACCGCATCCTCTCTGCCTCTGACAACACCATTCTGCCTATACACAAGCTATGATTTATGACAATACCATCCTTGTCACCAATAAAGAGAGAGGGGAAAACAGGGTAGTTAACATGTGCTGGGAAAACCCAAAAGATAATTCTTTAAGAACCAGGAGCATATCTCTTCCCCCACAAAAGCTCTCTTGATTGGGCTAGTCAGGTGGACAAAAGAAGACATAGAAAAATGGGTGGCCAGAGGACGGGGCAAGAATGGAGGGAGATAATCACCTGATAGAGAGGCCCTGGTTGAGATTTCTGCAGAGCTTATTTCCAGGGCAAATCGTGAAGGCAAGCTGGCTGTAGGCAGGCAATAACCTTTAAAAGCTGACTGTCTAGTGTTTATCTCTCAGGGAGCCAATGGAGAAACACAAAAGCAGGCCAACTTTTTATTTTGAATGTGATAATACCTGTACTTAACCAATGGCTTTAAATTATTTTAAAAATAATTCACGAAGAACTCAAAAGGTTGAGAGCATGGTTTCTCTGAATTTCCCTCACAAAGCCCCCTAGAGGGTGATAGAGAAAGATGACTGGGATTCAAGTGGCTCTGAGTAACTGTTACGACCCTGGCTATGTCACTTAACCTGCCAGTCTCAGTTCCCCAAGTGTGAAATAAGCAGGGGTGGACTAGGCTAAAATTCCTGAGTTCTTCAGATGTCCCAGATTCTGAAAACCCAGAGGGGACTGGGTTCGAAGGTACATTATTGCCATCTAGTGGCAAAATAAAGACATTGACAATAGAATGGAATACAGAAGCACTTCAGTTTTATAGGGTTATGTCTGATAAATGCATCATAAATTGAAAATATTGTTAAGTCAAAAATGCATTAAATTCACTTGATCTGCTGAACCTAATAGCTTCACCTAGCATACCTTAAACATGCTCAGAACGCTTACATTAGACTACAGACGGAGAAAATCATCTTGCACAAAGCCTATTTTATTTTTTTTAAAGTGTGGAGTATCTCATGGAATTTATTGACTACTATACTGAAAGTTATCAACAGAATAGATGTATGGGTACTCTAAGCATAGTTTCTACTGAAAGTGTATCATTTTTGCACCACCATAAAGTCAAAAAGTTATTAAGTGGAACTATCGTAAGTCAGGGATCGTCTGGTATTTAGAATTAGCAGGTCTGAAGAACTAGAGGGAATCAATTCAATTAGAGACCTTAGAAATCAATTCAAAAGAGATCTAGAGGAAAATGATGCTTACAAAGGAAATAACTGGCTTAAAGCCACACAATGGTTCCTCAACCCAAGTGTGAAATATGTGTGCTGAAGACAGTGACTGTAACACTTATTAAACCGTAATAATTAAAATAAAAATTAAAGTTTGCTACCCTGAGGGCTAGCAAAGACTAAGCACTACTAGACAATTGGCATAGATAACTTTTATAATTAAAAAGTTAATTTTTACAAGGGTATTTAAGACACATCTGCAATGGGTACCACTTATGAGCCTACTATTCAAACTCCCTTCCTCCTGAAAGTTTCCACATCATCGATAATCAGTATTCACACTTTTGGCTAATTTCCCTCATATGATCAACTGTTTTGAATTTTTCTGTCACATATAATAAAGGTTAATGTAGAATAATCTAATCCTAAAGCCACACCACACTCTCCACTCTTTCTGTACCCCTGCCTCATTTCTGCAACCCCAAACACAGATGAGTTGTTGAATATGGTATCATTAAACAGGAAATGACCGAAGTGAAATCCAAGAGTGACATCAATGGTGTCTGATAGTAGCTTTTCCTAAAGTGATGCTTGATGCTCATTTTTTTCCTAATGTGCACCGCCAACTCTTTCATAGCCAAGTTTCTCATTTACTAAATTCTAAGTTCTCCTTCCATGAGGAAATATAAATCTTAACCTGCCAGCTTCCTGATCTCTCCAAAGGAATAATTTCTTCTATTTCAGTGTCTTCCCTTAAACTAAAGGATCAACTAAGTTTTATACATACTTTTTCTTTTACTATAGGCTATTAATTACTGAATGCCCTTCTCTTAATTCTTGTCCTAGATTTGGTTACCACTGGTCTTTATATTTGCCGAGTCTTTTCAAATAATTCACAATGCAAAGTAACACAGGTGTTTATATGTCATCTGCATGTGAGATTCTCCTATTAGATATATCTCCCTAATTTTAGGCTACAGATAATGGGGCAACAATGGTTTTTCTGCAGTGCGACAGGCAGAAAAGAAAAGAACGACTATGTAACATCTATTATTGTGAACTTACTATGGGCCAGGAAATATGTTAGACACCTAACATATATTGGCTCTAATTTTCTCAGCAGCAAATCCAGGTAGAGATTATAAATTCCATTATTCAAAAGCTCAGAAAGATGAAGAGATCTGCCTTTGTTATCTTCCTCGGGATTACCAGAATTCAGAATCAGGTCTACGGTAGCAAAGCTTTCAGCCTCCCCACTATGCATCAGTCACAGCTACAGCCCAGATGTTATCACAGTACTCACATTTCTTGTCAGTTATGCAAGTTACACCTTAAGACTTTCATTCTGTACTGCTTACCAATATTAGAAGGGAAAAATAAAAAGGAAAGAATGTCTTTTTTCTGTACATATTATTCACACATGTTCATCCTGTCCTCCCTATTGGAATGTGAGTTCCAACGTCCTGGAGTCTTCCCACCACAAATAACGTAAGTTCAAAACAGAAACGATATAAATCCATTTCAAATAAAAATATTTTATCCTTTCAAAAGCTAAAATGAAAGAAAAAGTTAAATCAAGGAAGAGCAGCATGTACAAACCACCAAGATGATTAAAATGTCAGAGTACTATATCGTAGAAGTCTGGTCTTATGTATAACAATGGCCTTGGAAAGGTCGGCTCAGTTAAATCCCTGGTCTTAAAGAGAGTCACTCACTAACATGTGCTGGATGGTTCCAAAACATCAATCTTATAACCTCACTTTGCTTCTGATGAAAGCCCTGACGGCTCTTCATTAGAGGATGAAAAAAGTTCAAACCTGACAGCCTGGTATTCAGGGCTTTTTATAATTTGACCTCAACCAAATCTGCCATTACTTCCTAGCATACTATGATATCCTCGAGGGCAAAATTGTGAAGAGGTTAAGAGCAAGAGCTCTGGAATCAGAAAGCTCAGGTTGAAATCCCAGCCCCATCCCTCATAAACTGTAAAATCTAATACAAATTACTTAACCCTCTATTTCTTCATTTATGAAAGTAGGATAAAAAACAATAAGTACCTCAGTGACTGCAGAGAATTAAAAATATATGGAAAATGCTTCTAGAACAGTACCTGGCACTGAGTAAATCCTCAGCATTAGTTGCTATTCTCATTATTATAACTGAATAAAATATAAACCATCAAAACTGATAGTTACCAAGAAACTGCTCTCTGCAGGGTTGGTTTTTACATCTGCTAGTCTCCTTCCTTGAAACACATTTTCCCAATTTTTTCCACCTATCCAAATCCCAACCATTCCTGGTAGTTCACACCAATATTCACTTCCATCAGGCTTTTTCTGACCATTCACATTCTTATTTACAAGGCCACCAAAAAGCATCGCCAGGCACCCAAAGCATGTTGCTTATTCACTCAACTCCTTGGCTACACACAATGCTATTCATGCCTCCTCTCTCCATTTAACCTATATAAACCCCTGGAGGGCAGGAGTCTGTGTCTTAACACAATTCTCCTGTATCCCCCTCAATACCCCAATGGTTTACAAAGAGTTCATACTTACATAAGAGCTTAGAATATAGATGCTTAATGAATAGAAATAGCTATTATAATGTTAATGTTCTCATTTTCCAGTCTCATTTTTAATACTATTCCTTATTTCCAAAGCTAATACCTTCATCTCTTCTCCTCATTCCACTCTCCCCTAGAATGATATTCCCTATTTATCTCCCCCTCTCTCCTTACAACATTCTATCTCTCCTTTATCCACTGGAGTCTTTCATTTCTGCCTTCCTCCATGTAAAGGTCTCCAGTATCTTGAAATGTTTTACCTGACTTTTCTGCCCCTCTGAGTACAACACTCTACATTTGTCTCTCATCTCTCCGATGTGCTCCTAAAATGAACAGTCTATAGATTGTATCTCCATTTGTTCATCTATCACTCACCCTTTTATCTCCTGAATCTGTTTTTAAACGTCATTAGTGAGCTCAAAATCCAGTGACCTCTTCATAGCCCTCTGGACTTTATCACTACATGTGACATAACTCACTGACATTTGCTCTTGTTTTAGGTGCCATGAACCCCTTGCTGGGGTTTCCTTCTATCCCTCTGACCAAGACTCCGACGTACTCCGAGTCCTATTTCACCAGTGCCATTTCTCCTATCTTCTTCCAACTGCAGGAGATGCCCAAAGCTCAGGACATTGCCTGTTATTCTCTTCCAACCAGTTTTCCATGAAGAACTCACTTTCATGGCTTCAAGTAACTTCCAGAGAAAAGCCCCATCTGCAGGCTCAGGCCTCACTGTTGGGCTTCACTAGGGCTTTTATCTCCAACAGACTAGCAACCATCTCTGCTACAATACAGCACCATCTCCTCATATTCAACATCCAAAACCACATCACCTTGCTGGCAAAAGATATTTTCCTTTCCTCCTAAATTCCCTATGGCTATCAATAGAGACATTTTCCTTTTTAATCAGACAGTTGAGAAAACTGGCCTCCTCTCTGATTCCAACGTCTCCCTCAATACTGCCAGCCCAATGTGTAAGTCCCAGAAAATTTCCTCTGTAACGAGGCTTCAGTCATTCTATCTTTTCCATGCTTACCACTCAAGCCACTGATAACTCACCCATGATATTCATTCCTTATTTAAACTTCCCATAATACTACTTTTGTCACATCACTTTTTAGTTCAAAACCACAATAGGCTCCCACATCTACAGGGTTAGATAATCTTGATACAGGGCATTTAAGGCCCTTTGGAAACTAGTTCTGTCCATTATCATTTCCTGGCAGAAACTCTCTGTTCTCTGTTGATAGGCTGACATAGCACAATTCATAACCACATCCATATCTGATATACAAGTACTTGATAATGCTTAGTTAGGCAACCACATAATATAATGTACAAACTGCAACACGTTTGAAAGTGAACCAGAGCACTAAAGAAAATAATTTAAATTATATGGTTTAAATAAACATATTTATCAACCAACAAACTGTTGATCAATAAATTGGTTTTACTCCATCTGGGGACTTACAAGATGATTCTATTCAAAAATTATTTTCAAAAACAAAATTATTGAAAAATAAAACTATATTAAAGTAAAAAAATTTTATTGTTGATTATGTGAACATTAAAAAATAATAAAGGAGCATTAATCAAGCTGTACAATTATAATTTTGTATATTTCCATAATCTACTACAGAATTAGAATTATTCTGAGTAGACATTCATATGTTTTCATCAGTGTTTTAGTCATATTTTATGCTAATACCATGTCATTGATATTTTACTAATGAATATATTTTTTCAATATGATCTTAGTATTTTTTATTTTTTCCTAAGATTACCTGCTACTTCAAAGTTGTTCTTTATTGTTAATTGTCAGATTCATTGTTTATACATTTAAAATTGTTGAAAGCTTTTATTGACTCTTTTCTAGGGGACACAATAATTTTAATTGAAAATATTATTTCGAAATATACTGATGTACCTGGTAAGCTCAGAGCAACTTCTGCTAAATAGGATATATTCTTAATTCTAACTTTGTTAATATTAAAACTTATAAATATTCGCTTAGTATCTTTTGGCTTCCATTTAGGGTACTTTTCTTCAACAAATATTTTTAACAAGACAAAATGGATCAAATATGCTGTCTCTATTTATTGTATTTTCTTGTAATGTTTATTTATTTTATAAATAAATATTTTATAAATAGCAACTTCTGCTAAATAGGACATATTCTTAATTCTAGCTTTGTTAATATTAAAACTTATAAATATTCGCTTAGTATCTTTTGGCTTCCATTTAGGGTACTTTTCTTCAACAAATATTTTTAACAAGACAAAATGTATCAAATATGCTGTCTCTATTTATTGTATTTTTTTGTAATGTTTCACCAGATTTAGATGCTGCTAAATTACAGGCCTCTATTACAGTCTGTTCTACTAAAGGATATAAATTTATTCAATCAAAATCAGAAACTCAATCAAAAGGTTCTTACAAATTATTACTGATGTTTTAAGTGCAATGGTATTACAGCTTTAAAAAATTCCCTATTTCTTAGAAAAATATACTCAAATTTTTTTTAATGAAACGATTTGAGGTATGGGATTTGCTTTAAAATGATATGAAGCCAGGCATGGTGGCTCATGTCTATAATTCCAACACTTCAGAAGGTCAAGGGGGGCAGATCGCTTGAGGCCAGGAGTTCAAAACAAGCCTGAGTAACATAATGAAACTTTGTCTCTACAGAAAATACAAAAATTAGCCGGTCGTGGTGGTGCATGCCTATAGTCCCAGCTTCTCAGGTGGCTGAGGCAGCAGGATTGCTTGAACTCGGGAGATGAAGGCTGCAGTGAGCACAGATCACACCACTGCACTCCGCCTCAGTGACAGAGTGAGACCCTGTTGCAAAAATAAATATATAAATAAATAAATAATAAAGCAATATGAGGTGAAGTAGGGAAATACTTCATCAACATCAGCCATTTTTCCAACACTGTGTGCTTACTTCGTGTTTCTGTCACATTTTGGTAACTCTCATAATATTTAGAACCTTTTCATTATTATTACATTTGTTATGGTGATCTGCAAACAGTTATCTTTGATGCTACTATTGCAATTGTTTGGGGGCACCACAGACTGCACACACATATGACAGTGAACTTAACTGATAAATGCTGTGTATGTTCTGACTGCTCCACTGACCAGCTACTCTCCTATCTTCTCCCTCTCCTCAGGCCTCCCGCTTCCCTGAGACACAACAATATTGAAATTAGACAATTAATAACCCTACAGTGCTTCTCAGTGTTCAAGTAAAAGGAAGAGGCACACATACCCTACTTTAAATCAAAAGCTAGAAATGATTAGGGACTGTGGATCACAAAAGAACTAGAAGAGAGGCCTTTGAATGTCCTTACCAAAAAGAAATGATAAATGTATAAGGTGATCATCATGCTAAATACCCTGATTTGATCATAATACAACATATACCTGTATTGAAACAGAAAATTGTACTCCATAAATATGTATAATTACAATATATCAATTGAAAAGAAAGCTAGAAATGATTAAGTTTAGTGAGAAAGGCATGTCGAAAGCTGAGATAGGCTGAAAGCTGGGCCTCCTGTACCAAACTGTTAACCAAGTTATGAATGCAAAGGAAAAGCTCTTGAAGGAAATTAAAAGTGCTCCTCCAGGGAATACGCAAGTGATAAGAAAGTAAAATGGCCTTATTGCTGATACGGAGAAAGTCTGAGTGGTCTAGATAGATCAAACCAGCCATAACATTCTCTTCAGTCAAAGCCTAATTCAGAGCTAGGCCCTAACTCTCTTCAATTCTGTGAAGGCTGAGAAAGGTGGAGAAGCTGCAGAAGAAAGTTTGAATCTAGTAGAGATGGTTCATGAGGTTTAAGGAAAGAAGCCATCCCCATAACATAAAAGTGCACAATGAAACAGCAAGTACTGATGGAGAAACTGCAGCAAGTTATCCAGAAGATCTGGCTAAGACCATTGATGAAGGTGGCTACACTAAACAGATTTTCTAGGAAGACAAAACAACCTTCTTTTAGAAGAAAATGTCATCTAGGACTTTCATAGCTAGAGAGAAGTCAATGCCTGACTTCAAAGGACAGGCTGACTCTCCTATTAGGGGCTAGTACACCTGGTGACTTTAGGCTGAAGCCAATGCTCATTCACCACCTGAAAATCCCACAGCCCTAAAGAATTAGGCTAAACCTACTCTGCCTGAGGACTGTAAGTGGAACAATGAAGCCCAGAAGACAATACTTCTGTTTACAGCATGGTTTACTGAATATTTCAAGGCCATTGTGGAGACTTACTCCTTAAAAAAAAAAAAAAAAAAAAAAAAAAGATTCCTTTCAAAATATTACTGATCATTGACATAGCACCTGGTCACATAAGAGCTCTGATGAAGATGTACAAGGAGATTAATGTTTTCATGCTTGCTAACACAACAACCACTCTGCAGCCCATGGAACAAGGAGTAATTTAGACTTTCAAGTTTTATTATTTGAGAAATACATTTCATAAGGGTATATAGCCGCCATACATAGTGATTCCTCTGATGGATCTGGGCAAAGCAAATTGAAAATCTTCTGGAAAGGATTCACCATTCTGATGTTCACCAGTAAGAACATTCCTGATTCATGGGAGGAGGTCAAAACATCAACATTAATAGGAGTTTGGAAGAAGCTGATTCCAACTTTCATGGATGACTTTTAAGGGTTCGAGATTTCAGTGGAGGCAGTCACTACACGGGTGGCAGAAATAGAGAACTATAATTAGAAGGGAGCCTGAAGATGTGGCTGAATTGCCATAATCTCATGATAAAACTTGAAGAAATGAGAAGTTGCCTCTTATGCATGAATAAAGAAAGTGGTTTCTTGAGATGGAATTTGTTCCTCGTGAAGATGTTGTAAACATTGTTGAAATGACAAGGATTTAGAATATTACATCAACTTGATAGATAAAGTAGCAGCAGGGTTAGAGAAGACTGACTCCAATTTTGAAAGAAGTTCTGCTGTGGCTAAAGAGCTATCAAACACCACTGTATGCTACAGAGAAATCTGGCATGAAAGGAAGAGTCCATCTACGCAGCAAACTTCACTGTTGTCTTATTTTAAGGAATTGCCACAGCTACTCCAGCCTTCATTAACCATCACACTCATCAGTCAGCAGCCACCAACGCTGAGACAAGACCTTCCACCAGCAAAAAGATAACTCACTGAAGGCTCAGATAATCATTAGTATTTTTTTTTTTTGGCAATAAAGTAGGTTTAAATTAAGGTATGTAGGGTTTTTTTTTTTTAGACATAATGGTATTGCACACTTGATAGACTACAGCATAAACTCAACCTTTATGTGGGTGGGAAACCAAAAAATTCGCATGACTTGCTTTATTACAATAGTCGCTTTACTGCGGTGGCCTGGAACTGAATCTACAGTATCTCTGTGGTATGCTTGTACATATACTGTCCACAGTATCATATAATCTCACAAAGGTGAGTGACTGGTTGATTGAGGAGGAGGTTAAGGAAAATAAATTTTTAAAAAGGTAGAAGAGACTGACAAAAGTAAAGGAAAACTGTATGTGTGTTAAGTGGGAGATGGAAAAACTGATAGGACATAATATTTCTCTTTTTCAGTGCTAAACACGCTGGTTTGATAGCTGAGTAATTTCTTTGGTGTTTACGTTTTTGCATAAAAGTAGAGTGTAACAGGAATAATAACTGCCTAAGAATAGGAATAAGAATATATATTTTAATTCTAGCTTCTGCCTGGGAAATTGTGCCTGGGGGATTTGGTCAGATTTCCCTCCCACTTTCTTCAGCTTTCACTATTCCACAAACCTCAGAAGTCTAAGGTTGAATTTAAGTAGTTTCAGAAGTCACTTGCAAAAATGAAAAAGTAGGTATAAGTGAATAGCTAGCAATCTCCAAAGCGTAAATATAAGTGGTACATGTCTTTTGGTTCTCTAATGAATGCACCATAGACAATGTATTTAGTTTTGCATCCCATCCCTGATATAAGACCAAACCCCTTATTTTGTATAGGAGCTCTCATTTTTTAAACTTGAGCTCTCACTCACTTTATAGAAGTTCTTTGTTTTTATTTAAGCTCTCACTTTAAAATGCGCTTAAATCTAAAAGATGGACAATAGCCTTTTTTTCCCCCAACCCTTTCCAGATACAACTATTCTTATACCAATTTGACTTCAGAAAGTTATTACGATGTGCAGAAGCCATTCAAATACCACTGTTGGTTTGCCTAAATTTTGTTATTTAACCTATTTCTTTGGATATGTCTAAAAAAGAGGATAGAATTTTTTAAATTTCATTTTTCTATTTTCCCTTTATTGCAGGTCTTAAAGGAGACCACATAGCATATAGGCGTTCTCCCTCCAGACAGTTCAAACTTGGTTCACAAGTTAAAATGAGTCTATAGTGTTCAAGTTTGCATCTTGTAGTAGTTCTGTACAATTACAACATCCAGTGCCTGCATATTTTGGCATGGTTTACCACCCGCCTGAATTGGATCCATATGAGAAGCTCCAAAATATTCTCACATAACATCTGTTTATACTGTGACTCTGCTTTGAGCAATTGTCATTTCTTTGTCTATGTAAATAATTAATTCTAAATTATATAATGAGACCAGCAAGCCCTGTCAAGTTCTCCCCTGTGACTTCCCTCACTTCATCCCTTACTTCCTATTAACCCTCTCACACTGAGAATTGCCATGGCTATTGGGTTGGGCGCGGTGGCTCACACCTGTAATCCCAGCACTTCGGGAGGCCAAGGCAGGCGGATCACAAGGTCAGGAGTTTAAGACCAGCCTGACCAACATGGTGAAACCCCGTCTCTACTAAAAATACAAAAATTAGCTTGTATGGTGACATGTGCCTGTAATCCCAGCTACTTGGGAGGCTGAGGCAGGAGAATCGCTTGAACCTGGGAGGCAGACGTTGCAGTAAGCTGAGAAGCCGAGATTGTGCCACTGCACTCCAGCCTAGGAGACAGAGTGAGACTCCGTCTCACAAAAAAAAAAAAAAAAAAGGCAAAAAACTAAACTATTGCTACAGTCTCTTAACTCAGCCTCCATCTAGAATCTCCTACAGCCAGTGTTGCCAAAACAATATTCCTGAATTGCCTCTTTATACACCACAATCCTTCATTTAAAACAAAGCTCCAAAGAAATCAACCCTTTAATGGCTATCTGTCAAATAAAAAACCCAACGGTTTAGCCTCACATTGAAGACGTTTCACAACCTGGCTCCAGTCTAGGTTTCCCACTATAACTGCCCTCCTTCCTTCTACCCTAAAAAACTAACCTCTTCACCAAACCTCTGTTCCCACTTCCCACAACACACACACACACACACAGACACACACACACACACACACTTCTCTCTGTGTTTCTACAGCTTTGCTCATACTCTTCACCTGCCTAGAATACCCCCACCACTGCCCTTCCTTTGCCTATTCAAGTCCTACCTGTCTTTCAAAGCCAACTCCAACATCCTCTCTTCATTGTCTACCAAAAGTAGAAATGTTCCCTCTGGCCTCTATATAACTGGTGCTTTACATATAGATTGCTAGGTATTTCTTTGATGCATCATATTGTTAGCTAGTTCTGTCTGTGTTTGCTTCACTAGATTGCCATGGTACAAATGGGACTATCTGCTGACCTGCTGCTATGTCTTCATTCTTTGGCTCAGTGCTATGTGCAGGGCAGACAATTAGTATATATTTGAATGAAAAAAAGTAGTTGAAGATACTATTTATTCACCCATTTAACAAATATTAATTGAATATCTGATATGTACAAGGCACTTTTATAGGCCTTGCATTCTAGCGAAAACAAAACAGAACTCTTTAAAAAAGTAAGCTATACGTAAGTGCTATGGAAAAAAATAAAGCAGGGAAGGAAAATTAGGAGTATAAGGTAGGGGTATGATTTTAAACAGAACGATCGTGGAAGGCCCCTCTGAGAAAGTGACCTTCGAGCAGACTTGAATGAGATATCTGGAAGAAGGACATTCCAGGCAGAGAAAGAGCAAGAGGAGGACCCTGAGGCAGGAATGTGCCCGGCATATTCAGAGAACAAAGAGGGCAATGTGGGGTGAGAAAAGGGGAGAATTGGAGGAAGGAGGAAGAAGTGCCAGGAGCTAGATGCTGGGGGAAATCTTGAGAGCCATTAAGAGACTGGGTATTACCATATCTGACCTGAGTTTGAAAGATAAATGTAGATGTCCTTTGAGAATAGGCAGATGGGCAAGGAGAAAGGCAGGAAGACCAATAAGGAGGTAACATAATTAATCAGGTGCAAGACAATGGGGATTTGGACCAGGATGACAGGAGGTGGTAAGAAGCAGTCTGATTCTGGACATATTTTGAAGGCAGACCTGCTAGGACTTGCTGATCGATTAGATGTGGGGTATAAGGGTAAGAGGAATTAAGCATGACTCCAAGGTTGGATGGGGTTGCTATTTATAGGGATGAGAATAAGCTTGGGAGGAAGAGGGATTAGGAATGGGGAGAACACTTCTGATACTGGAAATGTTAGGCTGGAGTGAGGAATGGGAAGAGCGGGTAAGCAGTTAAGTACTGGCGTCGAGTTCAGGGGAGAAGACAGGAGTGAAAATAAAATCTGGGAAGTTGTCAGTGTATAGTTGGAACTTAAAGCTCCAGCACTAGATGAAATCAAGGAAGTAAGTGCAGACAAAGACAAGGTCCAAGGACTAAGCCTTTAGGGCACCCCTAGGAACCAGCAAGGGAGCCTGAGAAGGAGCTGCCAGTGAGGCAGAAGGAAAAGGATAATGCTAATGTGTTGAGAACAGACTGTACGCTGCAGAGAACAATTCATGTCTGTGAGGCACCTGGCACTGATTTAACTGAGATTGTGGCAGGCTAAGGGAGGGAACTCACTTACCCAACTCATAAGGCAATTGCAGTTAGGGTAAACTTTAGGCAGAAGCTTCCAAGATATGCAAGGATATGACACAGTTTTTCAGAAAAGTAAAATTTTTAAAACAATATTGAGTGAGTTCTCCCTTTTACCAAAAACCAACCCCCCCCCCAAAAAAAAAAAATAGAGTGATAACCAGGTTAGAGGAGGGTTTCTCAACCATGGCACTAGTGACATGATAGGCCAGATAATTTTTATTTTAGGCGGCTGTGCTGTGTATTATGGGATGTTTAGCAGCATCCCTGGTCTCTACCCACTAGATGTCAGTAGCATATCCCCACACGTCCCCATTGTCAAAACCAAAAATGACTACATAAGTTGCCAAATGTCGTCTGGGGGACAAACTCATCCCCAGTTGACAACCACTGAGTTACAGCAAACTGTCAACAAAAACCAATTCCTTAGTATACTCTAAGCATCCTTACTGTCAAATACACCCATTAGTTTCTGCTGATGTTCTGTACTTACACCTGTCCTACTCTCTTCTCCAGGCTTTTTACCTGATTTGGAAAGTTCTAATTATATTCACCATCCAGAGTACAGAAAGTAAGCAATTAGCTCAATCTGTCATAAAAAAATGCACTTCTGATTTTTTTCAATGTAAAAGGCATTCCCTCAGTTATCCAGTTCAAAAATGACAATTTCTGCACACCCATGTTCACAGCAGCACTACTCACAACAGTCAAGAGGTGGAAGCAAGCCAAGTATCCATCAACAGATGAATGGGTAAACAAAAAGAAGTATGTACATAAAATGGAATAATTCAGCCTTAAAAAGGCAGGAGGTTCTGACACATGCTACAACATGAAGGAACCTTCAGGACATTATGCTAAGTGAAATAAGCCGGTCACAAAAGGACAAATATTGTATGATTTCACTTTTACAGGTTACCTAGTAAAAATCGTAAGACAGTTAGCCAGTTAAAATCATAAGACAGAAAGTAAATGGTGGTTGCAGGTGCCAAGATGGGGAACGAAGGGGAAATAGGGAGTTGTTTAATGAGTATAGAGTTTTGGTTTTACAGGATGAGAAAGTTCTGGAGATTCATTGCCCAACAATGGGAATGTACTTAACACTACTGAACTGTACTTTCATTTAATTTTATTTATATATTTTTTTCAGAGATGAGGTCTCACTATGTTGCCCAGGCTGGTCTCAAACTCCAGAGCTCAAGTGATCCCTCGGCCTCCCAAAGTGCTGGGATTATAGATGTAAGCCACCATGCCTGGCCCCGAACTGTACTTTTAAAAATGGTTAAGATGGTAATTTTTCTATGTTTTTTTACCACAATTAAAGAAAAAAAGACAGTGTAGGCTCTGGAATCAGACCATCTGGATTCGAATACTAGCAAAATGCTTAATGAGTTACCTGGCTCATAGTTAAGTGCTTGGTGAACATTAGTCACTAATTATAAGTTAGTATTTTAACTGGTGATTACAGCAAATCAGTGTGCATGTTTTTCAAGAGCCATGATTGACAGTTATACATGCCTTTGATTGGTGAAATGGGAAGGCAGTTATAAATAAAGTTCGGTAGAAAAAATGACCATTTCTAATAATAAAACATTCTGATAACTGAATATCATTAAGTACAAAATAAGGTTAATCTCTTTTCCCTCAAAATTAGGTCCACTCCTATGGATTTATCATGTCACTTAGTTTAAAGATCTATTATTTTTTCAAACCTTTAAAAACTTTTAAACATTTAAATTTATTTGTGTGTATATAAATACATGTTTTTCTTAAAATGATCAAGAATCCATTCTATATGCTATCCTATTTATATAAAGGTTTTTCTTTCATTACTGATTTCAGCAAATACTTGCAAAGTCCTATGCTGTCTGCAATTTTGGCTCTTGTTCATTTTCTTCCTAACATATTTGCTCAAAATTGTACCTAATTTTAATAGTTGTATGTCAGTTAAGGATAGATAAGGGAAAAAAATAACAAAATGAAACAAAGTTAAAGTCATAGAAAGTGAATTAAAAAAACCTACCTATCCACTTTTTGCAACAAGCAAGTTTGCAACAAGTAAAAAGTCTATTAGAGACTAAGTTCTTAGCTGTCAAAAACAAACTCACCAGTTATCAGGTTAGAAAATGGGTACTCATTCTGTAAGATCAAATCCAAAGAACAGCACAAGCACTGAGAGCAGCAGGGGGTTATGAGTTGTCTAACCTGCATGGGATTAATCTTAACCGAGCGTTCGAAGCACTCTACACACTCTTGAAACTCCTTGTTCCGAAGATGAAGGAGGGCTTTGGAGCGCTGCGCACGAGCACTGCGGTACCGGGACAACTCCCAGGCCTTGTCATAGCAAGAATGGTCTCCAAGGACATCTCCAAGCAAGCAGTACAAACTTGGCGTTTCTTTTTTCTCCAGCTCTTGTCTAAGGATTTCTTCTGCCTAGAAACAACAGAAATAATGAAATTGCTTAAAAGTGACTAACTGCTATTTTTTTTTTAGCACATATATATCTTTAATCTCACACAATCCAAATTTTTATTTTCAACATTTGAGATTTCTTATTTCACACATCAAGGACACAGGTTGAGTAAGAGGACCAATACAAAATAAATACAGGCATACCTCAGAGATATTGCGGGTTTGGTTCCAGACCACTGCAATAAAGTGAATATTGCAATAAACCAAGTCACAAAGTTTTTGGTTTCTAGCATACATAAAAGTTGTTTTTGGCCGGAAGTGGTGGCTCACGCCTGGAATCCCAGAACTTTGGGAAGCTGAGGCAGGTGGATCGCCTGAGGTCAGGAGTTCAAGACCAGCCTGGCCAACATGGTGAAACCCCGTCTCTACTAAAAATACAAAAATTAGCCGGGCGTGGTGGCGGGTGCCTGCCTGTAATCCCAACTTCTTGGGTGGGAGGCTGAGGCAGGAGAAATCGCTTGAACCCAGGAGGTGGAGGTTGCAGTGAGCCAAGATTGCATCATTGCACTCCAGCCTGGAGAACAAGAGTGAAACTCTGACTCAAAAAAAAAAAAGTTGTTTTTACACTATACTGTAGTGTATTAAGTATGCAATAGCATTTTGTCTAAAAAAACAATGTGCACAGCTTAATTGCTAAAAAATGCTGACACAGAGGTATGAAGTAAGCACATGTGGCTGGAAAAATGGTGCTGATAGACTTGTTTGACACAGGGTTGTCACAAACCTTCCATTTGTAAAAGGCGCAGTATCTGTGAAGTGCTATAAAGTGAAGTGCAATAAAAAGAGGTATGCCTCTAAGGTGCAAGTAAAAGAAAGGAACGAGGAATAAAAGGGGAACACTGCTTCACTGGCCCTCTGGGGTCCTCAAGGAAAGGCACCGAAGAGAGGTTTACTTCATGATATCAGGTGGACCCATTACCTGCTCCAGGTGTGGCCACTGTGATCATTTTTTAGAGCAGTACCTTTCATTCACCTCTACCCAAAGGCAATGAAAAGCATGTTTTTCCTTTTTCAAAATGGTATGGTTGGGGAGCCCGGGATCACTGAGGAATTTATAAAGGATGGGTTTTTAGCAATGTCTATTAAATTGTATACAAATTTACATACAACTTAATAGGCACTGCTTAAAACCTACCTCTTAATCAAACTACATCCTACCTCACAGATAAAACTTGCTCATACTAGACCTATCTGATTCCAGACAGCCCATTCACTTTAGAAATTAAAAATCATCCTCAATACATTGAACAGACTTCGGCATTATTCTCATATGTCCACAGTTTGGAGCTACCTCATCACTCAGGCTAATTGTGTACTTGTTGCCACCACTCCTCAACTCCCTCCCACCGCCGTGTCCACCACCCCATTTCTGATAAACTTCAACACAGAGCGAGAAGCACAGTAGTAGCTCTACTTTGCATCCTCATACACACACCTTCACGTAAACAGCAGTGGTGCTGCCAAGGACGCTAAGATAGCCATTGCCAAAATGGATGCACATATCCAGGAAAGCCGTCCTTTAGCAGCTAAAATGAGACTTTAAAGCCCCTAACATATATCAGTTGGTAATCCGAAAGTCTGTATATTTGATTTTCTTTAGGTTGGGCATATCTATACTCCTTAAGCAGTCTAATTTTTGTGAACTCTTTTAAAAGAAGACTGTGCTTCTAAAAGTGTCTTGGGATGTTGGCTCCTCTGCATTCTGATCTAGTTCAGGTTGTGTATGCTCTTAGACCTAATCTGAAAGTGAAACTGGAATTTATAAAACAGTTTCTAAGAAAAAATACTTTTAAGTCCCAAACAGTCAAAATAAACATAAAGTTTTAGAATATAATCCATGTAATTCCCCTCTTCAAACATAATACAATAGCTATTAAAGTATCTAACTATATAACTGTAGTCACCTATAAAGAGATGTATTCAACCACAGACTGTAGCTGCAGCAGAATTTTTGCTGAAATCATCTTACCACGTGATTGAAGGCATTTCTCTTACAGCCTGACACCAACGGTATGGTACCCACATCACCCCAGAAATTCTGGAGGCCAATTCACCTAATAAATTCCTTTCTGCTTTAGCCAGTTGCAGTGTACTGTAGTGGTCTGTAATTAAACAATGACCATTATAGTAACTGGGTACAGAAATGATTTCAGGCAATGTGCTTCTGGGGCAAATAGAAATGTGTGATTGGTATCTGATCTGGTTGGGTTTGAAGACAGAGGATGCAGTGATCATGAGGGGGTGAAACACTGGTAGTCCATGATATCCTGTGATGAAAGAATTACTTAAGTTATCATGTGTAGTAACAGAACTAAGACACTTACCTAATGCACGGTTTTGCATATTGAGTGACAGGAGATTATGAGGGAATACAACAACTGTGAGGTAAGTTGGCTGTTTCCAAGTTCACCATACAGCTCAAAGAAAGCAAATGACATTCAGTGTTTTAAATCCCCCAGGTCAGAGAACCAGGGAATTTCTATGATTATCTAAAAGTATTTATTTTCCCCTGTAGCTACCAACCTGGTATAGCCAAAATCAAAGGTAGGTAGATACTGCTCCTATAGGATAGCTGAATTGCAATGTAGACTGAATTTAGTTTTATTAGTTTTTTTATTTATTTTTATTTTTTATTTTATTTTTATTTTTGAGACGGAGTCTTGCTTCTGTCGCCTAGGCTGGAGTGCAGTGGCACGACCTGCTGACTGCAACCTCCACCTCCCGGGTTCAAGCGATTCTCCAGCCTCAGCCTCCCAAGTAGCTGGGATTACAGGCATGTACCACCACGCCCAGCTAATTTTTGTATTTTTTAGTAGAGAGGGAGTTTCGCCATGTTGGCCAGGTTGGTCTCGAACTCCTGACCTCAAGTGATCTGCCCACCTCGGCCTCTCAGAGTGCTGGGATTACAGGTGTGAGCCACTGTGCCCAGCCCAGTTTCACTAGTTCTATGTGAATGTTACGGCATTTGGGCTCGACGCGGTGGCTCAAGCCTGTAATCCCAACACTTTGGGAGGCCAATGTGGACAGATTCCTTGAGGCCATGAGTTCAAGACCAGCCTGGCCACCATAGTGAAACCCCATCTCTACTAAAGATACAAAAATTAGCTGGGCGTGGTGGCACACGCCTGTAATCCCAGCTACTCAGGAGGCTGAGGCAGGAGAATCGCTTGAGCCTGGGAGGCAGAGTGGGAGGCGAAGGTTGCAGTGACCTGTGATCAAGCCACTGCACTCCAGCCTGGGTGACAGAGAAAGACTCTGTCTCAAAAAAAAAAAAAAAAAAAAAAATTTAAGGCATTTAACTGGATTAATCGAGTATGCTTTAGTCTTCCATTTTATTTCTCTATTGGCTTTCAGTTATATATCATTTTATTATTCTTTAGCGATTGCTTTGCGTGGGCTTGGGACTATGGTAAAAGTGACACTATGTGACTTTCAAAGCTGGGGCATAACAGGCCAATCAGCTTCTGTGTGGTTCTCTTGGAATCCTAGCTTGGAGTCCTGAGCTGCCAGGTAAGTAGTCCTACTCCCTGCAGTCACCATGCTGTGAAGAAGCCCAAGCTAATTCATGTGAAGAAATCCCACTGAGAGGCCCTGAGATTAGATGAAGAGAGTTGCCCAGCCAGTCCCCAAGTATCCCAGACCTGCCACCAACTGATTGCAACTACATGAGTGATGCCAGACCACTGCTCAGTCAACCCCCTCCTAAATTCCTGTTCTACAGAAACCATAAGAGGGAAACAAATGATTGCTGTTGTTTTAAACCACTAAGTTTTGAGTAGGTTTGTTACACAGCAATAGGAACTGCAACCATTGTTTAAAGAAAGAGGGTAAGTCTAGTACTAGTTACTTCATCCAGGCCAGGAGCAGAAGAGGGCACTGATTATGAAAGCGCAGGATCCAAGAATTTAAATGGAGACATTTGGGAGGATTTAAATAACAGAAATTCCCCAAATCTACTAAGTTTCCTATACCAGCAGAGTGTATCTGATAAGAGTAGTGTTAGTTTGCTTAAAGACACCATAATGACTGTATCCTTCCATCCCTCATTGCCTTCAGACATAAAAATAAACCAACGTGCAAAAAGAACAGTTGATTTTGTTAATTTACAGGGGAAAACCTTCGGACCACATGGTAAAAGAGATTCTAACCATGCTAGACTAGAGAGAAAAAGGATAATAATTTAAATCAGGCTAAATTAAGATATTCATCAGAAATTTCTGATTTGCAGTGCTAACTCAAGCAGCTGGCGATGGTTCTAAATTATTTGCTCAACTGCTTGACTAAAATCTGGACTCAAATGTGGCCAAAACTAAACAAAGTTGAGATGCCAGAAATTCCTTTGTGTAACGTACAGGAAGTCATCCAATAACTTAGAACAAAAAGGCTGTTAATTTATCACTTGCAACCTGCTCATCTACCCCTAACTACGTCCCCAACAGGGCCCAGAGGATATTCCTTTTACATTTTAAATGGGAGAACCAGCATTTTTGAAAAGTGCTATGGTAGATGTTCCGTGTAAGCTGGGGAAAAGCTTGGAGGTCCTTTTGTTGAAATGGGCTTCCTGATTTTAATGGGGGTGGTTAGAACCCAGGGTGGGAGAGACTTGCTGATAGCACTAAACCTGGAAGCATGATGAGCATAGTTATTTGCAATCAGCATGGCCAGAGTGATAATTAGATATTTAGGACTAGCATGGATCTTAAGTAGTGACTGACTGATCCTGAAACTTCAGTTCCAAACTAGATGGGCAGCTGATGAAGTTCAAGCTTGATATATATAACATTAAAGAAAAAAATTTCTAGGTTTGGAGACCAGATGCCTGAGTCTCCATGCTAAGACATTGTCTCTCGCCCAGTTCCTATCTTTGAATCACTTCAAAGACTCACAGCCTTTTACATAAAAATAAACAAGAAGCCAATACCATTCAGGAAGGACTCTGGAATAACATAACAAGGATATATCATAGCTCTTCCCTAGTATTTTCCAAAGAAGTAAACATAAATATTTGCCAAATAATTGTATCCTGGGGAAATAGAAATACCCCATCTTCTTAGGATTAGCTTTTTAATCTTAACCCTTTGGGACTCAGAACATCATCATGATGAGTGGTTGGGTTAATGAAAGTCTGTCCATCCCATGGTAGGCCCAGTAATCTGGGCCTGAATCTATCTAGTGGTGATTACTCTAGTTCCCTTCTCTTCCCTTCACTGTGAATGTACAGTGAATTAGATATATTGAACAACCAGCAGATCCTCTAGTAAGTGCTACTATAGTATAAAGGGCCAAGCAAAAGCCCCTGAAGCATACATACTCTTCTCATTAAAAGAGTAAACTCAAAGCAACACTGAATATCTAGTAAATCAGAGGTTGGTGTCATTATCAAAAACTTGTGTGTATGTGTGTGCGTGTGTGTGTTTGTGTGTGGTTTAACCTACCCATTTAAACTGAGCAGAACAAAAATGGGTCCTGGAAAATGTCATGGATTATGATAAACTTAATATAGTGGTGGCTCTGATTATAGGTACTGTTCTGGACATAATCTCTGCTGGAATAAATCATTACATGGGAAGCAGGGTACTGATACAGCAAATGTGCTTTTCTCTACACAATAACCAGACAACACCAGATATAGCAGCCTTTTACCAGCACAGAGAGAAGTACACTTGTCCTATCTTGCTTCAGAACTACATGGACTTTATGATATAATTTAATCTGCAAGGACCTTGATTGTCTCACCAACCCATGGCCTTGATGACATCATGCTAACAAAACACAAATTAAGATTTTAAAAACTTCTGTGCCAATGTCAACTGAAAACCAATTAAAAATTATCATATAGCTGATATTAATACTTCTTAGGGAAATGTTGAATTTATAAAAATCCATTTGACGCATCACCTCTAAGGAACTCATCTATTAAACAAATCAAGGTTTGTTAAATTAAATATTTAACTTTATATGTTCTAAGAATGCTTCAATATCTAAACCCCCGTTTGAAGAAACTTTTAAAAAGTTTCCCCATGTCAGAAACTCTTCTTTATGTAACACAATCTATGGAATAATCTGTACCTGCTAGTATGTTGCTACTTTCCAAATAAGTAAATTCCCAAGTTAAACAACTAAACCCTTGCATAGTCATATGTACTGGATTATGCTATGTCAACTTGCTTAAACTGGAAACTGTTTCCCAAAATCCCTTTTCCTTCTGATTTCCTGTTAGAGTTCATCATAGGAGAACCTATTAAGGATTTGAAAGGCAGAAGCGAAGCAACAGCCTTTAGTCTTGGAAAGTTGTCATGGTCTAATATGGTAACAAACAAGATGTGGAGATGCTCTGCAGATCCCAGATCCCATGCTCGGTTTGTCTACCTTGTCCTTCCAACTGCTGGCTCTGCTGACCTACAGCAACCCCAGGCCCCATGAGACATTTGCTGTGTGGACTCACAGGGTTAATAGCTATATAGATATAATGGTTTTCCATAGATTCCTCCACAAGCCCCTGCTTCATGGTCCCATTTCAATGGCTGAAAGTATTTGGCTTCTTGGATTTCCCTTAAGTTCCGACTTACCCAGTTGTGCCAATGTGTCAAGTGGACTAGTCAAAGATTCTTGCCCTGATCTTCTGATTCCCTCTTCCATACCTTCATTTCCCCAGCTCTTCTCGCATTTGTGTTAAGATTCAACTCCTTTAGTAAACCCCTTATTCTCTAAAATACTCAAAGTGGCTCTGCTTCCATAAAACAGGCCTAAGTGATAAAATCTCTTTTTTTCCCATTTCTACCATTTCTACCTTTTAAACTTCTTATGTATCCTTCCATTTGGTAGTAATATATAGGTTAGTTTTTATCCAGTTGATTCTTAAATGCATGATCTCATGTAATCCCTACAATAATTCCAAGTAGTATATATTAACATGCCCATTTTTGAGAGAAGGAAATAAAAGCTTAGATTTCTTAGTCAATTGGTCACCCACAACCCAAAAAACACTAAGTTAAAAAGCAGAAACTTGATTCTAGGTTCAACACTATTCCACAGGCAGACAGTAGCAAATGTAACGGTATAAGGACATCTGAAAATTCCCTCCACTATAAAATAACCAGAAAATTGGCCAAAAGTGTCAGAACCAACTTTTTCAGAACTCTGAAAATTAACCAAAGACTTGCAATAATACAGGATGCATTTATTCAGGAGAAATGGCTAAATCTTGGTAAGAAGAGCAAGCTTCATGGCATTGTACCATTCCAATCCCCTCTTCTCCAGTTCCGTAGTAGCCTTGAAAACCAAGAGCCTGCAATCATCGTGAAAACTAGTAGCCTGGCAGCCACTAGAGGGGCAGAATGGGTTTGAAACGCCTGTAAAGCTGCATTTCCGGAAAACTGTCATCATATGCCCAGTCTGGTGATTCCCTGGAAAAGCTCACTTGCAAGACTATCTTTATTTGACCTAATTCTAAGCTTGTCCAGTGAAAAGTCTTTCAAAAAACAACTAGAAATGACTGATTAATTTTGCAGCTGCCTGAGGTGGTAAGTAACAGTTGGGGCAAACAAATGCAAAGAAACAAGAAAGTATGTTTACACAGGGAAAAGGCAATCAACAGAAACTATCCCTAAGGATGCCCAGAAATTAGACTTACTAAACAAAGACTTAAAACGAAATATTTTAAGTAATCCCTAGTACAGGCATTAAGAATATAACTCAGGCCGGGCACGTTGGCTCACGCCTGTAATCTCAGCACTTTGGGAAGCTGAGGCGGGCGGATCTCCTGAGGTCAGGAGTTCGTGACCAGTCTGTCCAACATGGTGAAACCCCGTCTCTACTAAAAATACAAAAATTAGCCGGGCATGGTGGCGTAAACCTGTAATCCCAGCTACCCAGGATGCTGAGGCAGGAGAATCACTGAAACCCGGGAGGCAGAGGCTGCAGTGAGCCGAGATCACGCCACTGCACTCCAGCCTGGGCAACATGGCGAGACTCTATCTCAAAAAAAAAAAAAAAGAATTGTTAGAACAAAGGCACATTTTTATGATAAGATGTTCACTCCATCAAGAAAGATATAACAATCACAAATATATGTGCAGCTAAAATAACTCCAAATTGCATGAAGCAAAAACCGAAAGAACTGAAGAGAAAAATAAATAATTGAACAATAATATTTGGAGATGTCAATACCTAACTTTTAAAAATGGACAGAATAACTACACAAAAGATGTAAGTAGACCTGAATAATGCTATAAACTAACTAGACCTAACAGACATTTAAAGAACACTCCAGCCAACAGCAGAATACACATTCTTCTCAAGTGCATATAAACATTCTCCAGGATGTACTATATGACAGGCCACAAAACAAGTCTCAACAAACGTGAAAGACTGAAGTCATACAAAGTATGTTCTCCAACCACAATTGGGATAAAATTCAAAATCAGTAACAAAAGGAATTTTGTGGAAATTAAACAATATACTCTCAAATCATCAATGAAGTGAAGAAATTACAACAAAATTAAAAACACTTTGAGATTAATAAAAACAAAACCAAAACATGCTGAAACGTATGGGATGTAGCAAAAGCCTGATTCAATGGAAATTTATACCTATAAATGCCTATATTGAAAAAAAAGTTATCAAATCAATAATCTAACCTTCCACCAAAAGTAACTAGAAAAAGAACAGCAAACTAAACCCAAAGCAAGCAGAAGAAAGGAAATAAAAATTAGGGTATAAATTTACAAAACAGAGGATCAAAAAATAATAGAGAAAAATAAAAAAACCAAAAGTTAAATCTTTCAAATCAAATTACTAAAATCAGAAAGAAAAGAGGAGACATTACTACCAATCTTACAGAAATAAAAAGGATTACAGGGAAATACTATACTCCCCAGGTATCCTACGCTGAAAATAGGATTCAAGGCTCAGACATCAAATCATATTCTCAAAGAATCTGCTTAGTTAAAAACACCATTCTACAAATAACTATTCCACTTCAAACTATACTATAGTATAGATTGTGAAGATTTACCAGAGTTTAATACCTAGTATTCTGCATCCATTGCAAAGAAGACAAAATAAATATAAACAGTACCCAACTTACGATGGTCTGACATACAATGTTTTAAATTTACAATGGTACAATAGCAATACATATTTGGTAGAAACTGTACATCAAGTACCCATATAATCATTCTGCTTTTCACTTTAAACTGTATAAGATACAGAACACCTTATTACAAAATAGGTTTTGTGGTACATTATTTTGCTCAACTTTAAGCTAACGTGTTTTGAGCACATTTAAGGTAGAATAGGCTAAACTGTGACGTTCAGTAAGTTAGGCGTATTAAATGCATTTCAGATGTACAATTATTTTCAACTTACGATGGGTTTGTTGGGACGTAACCCCATTGTAAGTCAAGAAGCATCTGTATACAAATGAAAAATGAAATCATAATCAGGAAAATCTTCACATTTGGAAATGCTAGGGTACTCAGGATTTCATATATTTCCTCGACCAACTCCCACCCACCACAACTCTTTTAAGAATGAGGAACATAGTGGATGGTGTGTAACTTGTTGCTACCCAACATCAGTTCTGGATATTCTATTCACTGCAAGATGGGTCTGAAGGGCCAGACTGTGTAACTTTCCAGAGAAGGTGAGAAACACTAGAGCAGTCACCCTGCTTGGTCTGAACTGACCTCTTCTTTCCTCAAATTCTATCCCACATTTTTGTGTTAGATAAGTTAATTCTTTCTCCTTGAGATCTTATACCTCTTCTTTCTGCCAACAAAATTATCTTTCCCAAGGGCAATGCTGGCAGTATTTCCTTTCTTCAGCTAGTCATATTGCATTCCTCAGTCTTCTTCACTCTTTCCAAAATGTTGTTTTCTCTGTCTTCCTCCACTTATCCACTCAATTTACATAATTTATTACCAAATAATGAGCTACAAAAGATGTGCCCAGTGAACATAAAGTACCAGGGTCTACATAACATCACTTCTGCAATGTCAAAATGTGAATGGCCATAAATCTTCACAGAATGCAAAAGCTTTAGAATTTCTGGCTATGGGTTACTATTTCCCCACGGGAATATATAGATGTGCATTTTTTTTTTTTGAGATGGAGTTTCACTCTTATTGCCAAGGCTGGAGTGCAATGGCGCAATCTCAGCTCACTGCAACCTCCGCCTCCCAGGTTCAAGCAATTCTCCTGCCTCAGCCTCCCAGGTAGCTGGGATTACATGTGCTGCCACGTCCAGCTAATTTTTCGTATTTTTAGTAGACTTGGGGTTTCACCATGTTGGCCAGGCTGGTTTCAAACTCCTGACCTCAGGTAATCCACCCGCCTCGGCCTCTCAAAGTGTTGGGATTACAGGCCTGGGCCACTACGCCCGGCCAGATGCGCATTCTTATAGGAGTCAAGAAACTTTCCATCTAAATGTCTATTAAAAATAATAAAAATACATTCCCCAAACAAACAAAAACATATTTAAATGGGCAACTGGTTGCAATGAACCTGCGGCGCTTGCAAGAATCTTGTCAGATGCAAACCCTGAAGATCATTACCACCCCCCCCCATACAAATCTAAGCTGTTTCAACAATCTATTGTAATTCCACACAACTAATTATTAATTTTAATACATTTTTTTGGCAATGACTATCTCAGCATAAAACTAAGTTGGCCAAGACTCAAGCAGAACTTGTCATTATAACCGGAATAACACGCTGTTTACTTGACCAGGGAAACCTGCACTATTTAGAGCAAGGGTCATACCCTAAATTGCCCAGAGATGCTTGCCAATTTTTGAGATGAATATAGGGGACTGGTAGATGAGCATCCAAAGGAAAGAGCCACTGCTTAGCTCCAGCCAGTTTGGACACCAACGTGGGACTCTGGCCGCTCAGTGTTTCCACATCTTTCAATTCTTTAAGAGAGGCCAAGAAATCTAGATTTTTTTAGATGAAATATCCTTAAAATATTTATTTATTTATTTTTTCAAAACACTGTGTAAGGCAAACAAACTGCCGCTCTGGCCTATATTCCAGTTTGCAACTTCAGATTTAGGTCATTAAACTCCCACCCCACAGTGGACATCACAGTTGCTTTTTTCCTGCTCAGCATCCCTTCCCTGATCTTCTGAAAATTAAACTCCTCTTCCCTGAGGAAAACCCACTCCATGTGTGGTCCAGGTAGCTCCTATCAGATGAGATGGCAGAAGGCACATGATTCAAGCCCTTCAGTCTTCCACTGAATTGTTCTTTAGAGATGTGGAACTCATTGTATTTTTCCACTGAGATTACTAAACTTGGGCTTGCTGTGGCCATCATGTCTGCCTCAGGGAGAGAGCTACAAAGTCCTGATGATATCATCTGAGCCCCTGCAAGAGCTCTCATGCGAAGTCTACTAGAATTTTCAGTTGCAAGAACCAATAAAATATCCTTTTTTGCCTAAACTAGTACGTGTTAATTATTTTACAACCAAAATAATTTTAACATATTGCTAAAAAATTGTGTTGCATAATCTAGTCTATAGACTTCCAACTACAAGAAGATCTGTGAGGATATATGTGCTTTTTTTTTTTTTTTTTTTGAGACGGAGTCTCGCTCTGTCACCCGGGCTGGCAGGCTGGAGTGCAGTGGTGTGATCTTGGCCCACTGCAAACTCCACCTCCCAGGCTCAAAGGATTCTCCTGCCCCAGCCTCCTGAGTAGCTGGCATTACAGGTGCTCACCACCATGCCCAGCTAATTTTTGTATTTTTAGTAGAGATGGGGTTTCACCACGCTGGCAGGCTGGTCTCGAACTCCTGACGTTGTGATCCGCCTGCCTGGGCCTCCCAAAGTGCTGGGATTACAGGCGGGAGCCACCGTGCCCAGCCATGGATGTATTTGCTTTTAATCAGTTATTTCAAATGTCAAATCTACTTACTAAATGAATGACCATGAACAAGTTAAACTAACATTTTGAGAGTTTGTTCTTCATTTTTGGCTTACCTACTTCAGAGAGGTTGAAAGAAGCAGTAAGCCCTAAACTGTTTATCTTCTTCCTCAACTCCTTCCATTAGAAAACCAGACTGGAAAGCAAGACACTTGAGGTTGCCCTACCTCTAGGAAGAGGGGACTTGAAAAAGCTTCTAGGAACATTAATATTTTCCATAAATAATCACACTGGTCAACTGTGTAGTTTCTCCAAAAACAGAAAAATTGCTGTTGTCAACTATTAAATAGATGATTACAGAACTTAGCCAAGAAGAACCAAGAAAGGGAGGTCAAAGAGAAAAAAATTACTGATAGTAGAAGATCAAAACTAAATTTTTCCACATAAGGCTAATTTCAACCAAACACTGGATTTTTTATTAAAAGTGTGGAAAATCACAGGAGTCCTAGAAATCTTAGAAAGGAATCTATGCAAGATACAAACCAAGGGGATCATTGCTTTAGAGCAGGACAGCAGAGAAAGAAACATGTAGCTGTAAATATGAGAGCCACATAAAATTTGGAATCTGTACATACTTTTAGCACTGTCATACTAAAATATTCACTCATCTGTATCTATCATATCAGACTATAACTGTGTTGGGAGTAAGTTTGTCTATTAGTCATCTTTGGAATATTCTTACCCAGCAAACAGTAGGTAGTCTATAAACGTTGGATGAACTAAACTGGAACCAATACTAAAGTCACAAAAGGCTAATGGTATTTTCTGAAGTCCTTCAGATTCTAAACAGAAACATAAAAGATCCTTCCCATTTGGGAATGACGGGAGAACTTCGTTAGGTGACACTCTCTAGCTGAAATCAATACTGAGTATCACTATATGACTAAATTAGGACAGATCTAACAAAAATTTATCCTAGTGAATAGAGAGGTCATATAGCAGAATCTGAATTTCATACGCCCTACTAACCAAATTATGATAACTAGGAAGCAACTCTTCTTAGAGGAGCAAAACTGATGGCCTGAAAGGGGATTTTGGGTATTTGAGGGGTTCCCCATCCTGGTGGTATATTTTGTGATCAAATGGTCCGGTGTTGAGAACTGAGAATTTCGGATATGTGCAAGCAAAGGAACTAATATATTGAAAACCTGCTATATTGGGGCTCATTTATATTTATGATGATATGGTTTTTCTGCAAGTTGTTATATGGGAAATTTGAGATTTGCGGGAGGTAAGACCCTACCCTAAGCACTACTAGGATTCCAGGAAGCACTCTGTCAGGGATGAAGCCTTGGGTTTGGGGTAAAGAATATGGGTGAAAAATTAAGTTGAGCCTCCAGTGAAAAGGTAGACAAAATATTTCAGGAAAGTTATGCATACTTGAGTGAGAAGGAATGAAACTACCCTTTTTGGCTGTGATCTGTGCCTTAACTTTGTGAATTAGCGGAAATTTTGTGAATTAATGGAAAGAATTAAAATTCTAATGTGTGATAAGAGTGGTTCTTATCTGACCTTGCATCTGGTCAGTATATTAGGAAGGGAAATTGGCAGACCAACAACTATAGGAAGCCCTCCACGTAAAAAATGAAGAGGAAAAAAATAAGCTCTAGACCCAGAGATGGCACCAACTATGAAGAGTATCTTTGACGACTACATGAAGAGCAAAATTAGACTTAATAAATACAGGTTTGCTCCAAGGGAATGGAGAAAAAGCAGGCTAAGAATTTAAGGTTCCCCAATTAGCCAGATTTGGCCTCTTGACAATAGCTTTAGGATTAAAAAAAATTTTTTAAAAAGTGTGTGCGCACACACACGGGACTCCCAAAATATTGGCCGTAGTCTAATTCTAGCCTTCTACCTTGAAGCAGAGAGCAAAAAATGGATTCTGATTCTATCGTAGAGGCTGTTTCTCAATGACAGGGAGACTGACCACTGAAAGGTGCTCTACGTTCTCAATACAGTACATAAAGATGACAGGGGCACAGCTGACAGAACTCCAAAGCACGTTTCACTCTCACCAAGAACAACCCTTTTAGCAGAATGCCAATTTACTCCTAGTCTAAATTCTTATTCTATGAGCAGCAGCTGAGAGGTGACAAGTGCAAAAACTTTGCCCCACCCGTCAGACACTCCCAGCTACACTTCTATGTAGTGGTGTCTACTCCTACTTACTCTCTCATGGAGCCAAATGTTCACTAATTGTTTTTCACAGTTATATGTGTGACAACACCATGCTCTGGCTTGATTTTTTTAAAGGTTACTTGCCAACATAAATACTCCAGGTCCAAGATGAAACAGAGTAATTAAAAACAGGCCTTATTATTCAATTAGTTGATCATCTCTTATTTGCATTACCAATTTATAGAGTATTTTCAATTATTTTGCCTATTTTTCTCAATCAAGTGAGCACAACAGGTTTTAACTTACAAAGCTAATATCCAATTTTTAAGGGATTAACAATAACCACGACGGGAGGCAGGTGTGGGGAAACAGGTGCTGGCTTTAAAGGAAATAAAGGTCTGAGCTCATATTCCAAAACTGCCACTTAGTAATGCTAATCAGTAAACTGACAAAAACAATTGATATTTTGTGGGCTGTTATGAATAGCATATGACAATTACAAAATAATTATATAAAGAATGCAGTACATATAAGGCCCTCAAAATATAGCATTACATAATAATATGCTCACAGTGTCCTTAGCATTTACTGAGCAAGAATCAAAATTCTTTAAGGTTTGTTCCTATTTCTACTCCTAAAGTTAGAAGGTTCAAACGGGAGCCAGGGAATCTCATAATTTGTTTTTGGAGAAGAGTAAGGCAGTGTTTGCAGGGGTATCTTCTGCCACATGCAGTCATCCATAAGGAGTGTCCTACATGGAGATTGCTTCAATGAGATAACTATTGAGTGATCACTTACTAGTTACTCATGCAGCAAATATGATTGACTTCTTGCTACATGCCAGAACTTTGCTAGGTTCTGGGGCAACAGCTGGGTTTTTTTTTTGTTGTTGTTGTTGTTGTTTTGTTTTTTGTTTTTTTTTTAATGGATTCTCGCTCTGTCACCCAGGCTGGAGTGCAGTGGTGCGATCTCGGCTCACTGCAACCTCCACCTCCCAGGTTCAAGTGATTCTCCTGCCTCAGCCTCCTGAGTAGCTGGGACTACAGGCATGCGCCACGACTCCCGGCTGACTTTTTTTTTTTTTTTTTTTTGTATTTTTAGTAGAGATGGAGTTTCACATGTTAGCCAGGATGGCCTCCATCTCCCGACCTCGTGATCTGCCCGCCTCAGCCTACCAATGTGCTGGGATTACAGGCGTGAGCCACCACACCTGGCCAACAGCTGTTGACACAGGTCTGGTTGTTAAGCGGCTTACATTTAGTAGATCAGATGAGCCAACGAATGGGGTACCAGGGTAGTTTGGGTGCTATAGGAGTACACAGGTGGACAGTACCACCAAATGTGGGAGGAAAGTATCTGGGAAGGCTCTCTGTAGAAAGCAATCTCCTAAAGAATAAGTAGCAGTTAGCTGAAAGAAGACAAACGTTCTAGACAGACAACAATTACAAAGGTCTGAAGTGAGACAGTGCTACAAAATCAAGAACTTACAAGTACTTTAATTCAAGCTATTAAAGTTCTGCTGGAACTTCAGGTGCAACCTGGATGACAGAGTAGGTATGAAGGGGGGTAAAAGAGGAAGGAGAAAATGCAGTTGGCAATGGAAACAGGAGACAGATCATAAAGTGAGGCTGGGCGCGGTGGCTCACGCCTGTAATCCCAGCACTTTGGGAGACTGAGGCGGGCGGATCACCTGAGGTCAGGAGTTCAAGACCAGCCTGGCTAATATGGTGAACCCTCATCTCTACTAAAAATACAAAAATCAGCCAGGCGAGGTGCTGCACGCCTGTAATCCCAGCTACTCGGGAGGCTGAGGCAAGAGAATTGCTTGAACCCAGGAGGTGGAGGTTGCAGTGAGCTAAGATTGTGCCACTGCACTCCAGCCTGGGCGACAAGAGCGAAACTCCGTCTCTAAATAAGTAAGTAAGTAAATAAATAAATAAAGTTGTCTGTAAGCCACTCATTCGAAACAGCTCAGACTTAACCCTGGAAACAGAGAGAAGTTACTTGGGGTAAGAATGGCAGATTTGTCTTTAGGAAGACTATTCTGGCTATACTGTGGGGAAAGAACTTCTGGGAAAATCTTTTAAACTGTATAAAGAATCTCTATGATAGAAAAAAAAAAAAGCCCCAAAACAGGAAATCCAAACCAACTGCTAAAAAAGTCTTAGCTGTTTTAGAAATACAACATTGCCTGCCTGCCCGCCCACCCTCCCTCTCTTCTTTTCCTTTCTTTTCTTTTCTTTTTTTTTTTTTTTCTTTTTTTTTTTTTTTTTTTTTTTTTTTTTTTTTTTTTTTTTTTTTTTTTTTTTTTTTTTTTTTTTTTTTTTTTTTTTTTTTTTTTTTTTTTCTTTTCTTTTCTTTCTTTTCTTTTCTTTTCTTTTCTTTCTTTTCTTTTCTTTCTTTTCTTTCTTTCTTTTCTTTCTTTCCCTCTGTCGCCCAGCCTGCAATCTACTCGGCTCGCTGCTGCCCGCGCCGCGGACTGCCTGGGACTGCCGCCGCGCACCACCGCTGCCTGCTTTTTCTCGTTTGGCTGCAGGCGCGCGGTCGCCATGTTGGCCACGCTGCTCACCAGCTCCTGACGCCGAGTGCTCTGCCCGCCTCAGCCTCCCGAGGTGCTGGGACTGCAGACGGAGTCTCGCTCACCCGGTGCTCGGTGTTGCCCGGGCTGGACTGCGGTGGCGTGGTCTGGGCTCGCGGCAGCCTCCGCCTCCCAGCCACCTGCCTTGGCCTACCAGGGTGCTGGGATTGCAGCCCCTGCCCGGCCGCCGCCCCGTCTGGGAGGTGGGGAGCGTCTCTGCCCGGCCACCCATCGTCTGGGAGGTGAGGAGCGCCTCTGCCCGGCCACCCATCGTCTGGGAGGTGAGGAGCGCCTCTGCCCGGCCACCCATCGTCTGGGAGGTGAGGAGCGCCTCTGCCCGGCCCCCATCGTCTGGGACGTGAGGAGCGCCTCTGCCCGGCCGCCCCGTCTGGGAAGTGAGGAGCGCCTCTGCCCGGCCGCCCCATCTGGGAAGTGAGGAGCGCCTCTGCTCGGCCGCCCCGTCCGGGAAGAAGTGAGGAGCACCTCTGCCCTGCCGCCCCGTCCGGGAAGAAGGGAGGAGCCCCTCTGCCCGGCCGCCCCGTCCGGGAAGAAGTGAGGGGCCCCTCTGCCCGGCCGCCCCGTCTGGGAAGTGAGGAGCGCCTCTGCCCAGGCACCCATCGTCTGGGAAGTGAGGAGCGCCTCTGCCCGGCTGCCCCATCTGGGAAGTGAGGAGCGCCTCTGCCCGGCCGCCCCATCTGGGAAGTGAGGAGCGCCTCTGCCCGGCCACCCCGTCTGGGAAGAAGTGAGGAGCGCCTCTGCCCGGCTGCCCCATCTGGGAAGTGAGGAGCGCCTCTGCCCGGGCGCCCCGTCCGGGAAGAAGTGAGGAGCGCCTCTGCCCGGCCGCCCCGTCTGGGAAGAGGTGAGGGGTACCTCTGCCCGGCCGCCCCGTCTGGGAAGTGAGAAGCACCTCTGCCTGGCCACCCATCGTCTGGGAAGTGAGGAGCGCCTCTGCCCGGCCGCCCCGCCTGGGAAGTGAGGAGCGCCTCTGCCCGGCCACCCACCGTCTGGGAAGTGAGGAGCACCTCTGCCCGCCACCCACCGTCTGGGAAGTGAGGAGCGCCTCTGCCCGGCCACCCACCGTCTGGGAAGTGAGGAGCGCCTCTGCCCGGCCACCCACCGTCTGGGAAGTGAGGAGCGCCTCTGCCCGGCCACCCATCGTCTGGGAAGTGAGGAGCGCCTCTGCCCGGCCGCCCCGTCTGGGAAGTGAGGAGAGCCTCTGCCCGGCCACCCATTGTCTGGGAAGTGAGGAGCGCCTCTGCCCGGCCACCCACCGTCTGGGAAGTGAGGAGCACCTCTGCCCGGCCGCCCCGTCTGGGAAGTGAGGAGCGCCTCTGCCCGGCCACCCACCATCTGGGAAGTGAGGAGCACCTCTGCCCGGCCACCCCGTCTGGGAAGTGAGGAGCGCCTCTGCCCGGCCACCCCGTCTGGGAAGTGAGGAGCGCCTCTGCCCGGCCGCCCCATCTGTGAAATGAGGAGCGCCTCTGCCCGGCCACCTATCGTCTGGGAGGTGAGGAGCGCCTCTGCCCGGCCGCCCCGTCCAGGAAGAAGTGAGGAGCGCCTCTGCCCGGCCGCCCCGTCCGGGAAGAAGTGAGGAGCGCCTCTGCCCGGCCGCCCCGTCCGGGAAGAAGTGAGGAGCGCCTCTGCCCGGCCGCCCCGTCCGGGAAGAAGTGAGGAGCGCCTCTGCCCGGCCGCCCCGTCCGGGAAGAAGTGAGGAGCGCCTCTGCCCGGCTGCCCCGTCTGGGAAAAAGTGAGGAGCGCCTCTGCCCGGCCGCCCCGTCTGGGAAGTGAGGAGCGCCTCTGCCCGGCCTCCCCGTCCGGGAAGAAGTGAGGAGCACCTCTGCCCGGCCGCCCCATCTGGGAAATGAGGAGAGCCTCTGCCCAGCCACCCATCGTCTGGGAAGTGAGGAGCGCCTCTGCCCGGCCGCCCCGTCTCGGAAGTGAGGAGCGCCTCGGCCCGGCCGCCCCGTCTGGGAAGTGAGGAGCGCCTCGGCCCGGCCACCCCGTCTGGGAAGTGAGGAGCACCTCTGCCCGGCCACCCATCGTCTGGGAAGAAGTGAGGAGCGTCTCTGCCTGGCCGCCCCGTCTGGGAAGTGAGGAGCGCCTCTGCCCGGCCGCCCCGTGTCTGGGAAGAAATGAGGAGTGCCTCTGCCCGGCCGCTCCGTCTGGGAGGTCTACCATGGAGGCCAGAAGCAATGTGGGGGCTGGACGTGGTGGCTCACGCCTGTGGTCCCGGCACTCTTGGGGGCAAGGCGGGTTGATCACTTCGGGCTAGGAGTTCGAGACCAGTCTGGCCAACTTGGCGAAACATGAAAAATACAACAGACAAACCAACCAACCAACTCAGTGACAACAAAACAGGTCTACCCTGGAGTCATACTCTAATTTTTTCTATTTTCCTCCCTTTCTGATCCTTTGTCCCACTTTCTTTTTCTTCCTCTTCCTTCTCCCTCTTCTTTGTCAAATAGAGGATTGAGTTATTATCACTGATCCACATAAAGTCCCTCTCTACCTTATTTTAACTCCCACCCCCCATTTCTATTCCCCGACTGCCCATGTGTAACCTTCCTAATATGTTTGATACGCATCTTTTTGTTTGTATGTATTTTTAGAAAATGTTTATTGTTTTTGTGTGCAAAAAAAAAATAAAAAAAATAAAAAAAAATAGAAATACAACATTAACTTGCAATTTAAAGGAAAACTTTTTAAGAGTCCATGATTACAATGATCTGCAAATGTAGCATAGTGAAAGATAGGACCATGTAATCTCAGGGAAGCCTTGCTTCCTTGAAACAAGAGAAAACAAGAGAGGTCCCAACCCTTATCTATCCCTAACCCCTCACCCTCAGTCTTTGTCTCTCATTTAGGAATCAAATTTGCTCAACAAAATTAGAATACATCTATCAGCTGGGGGAAATTGCTATAAGTGGGTCAGATAACCTTTAAATACTAAATGCTAACAGATGAGAACCAGTTCTGATACCAAGGTCGAGCAAAATTAATCTTAGCTATTTTGCCTGTGGTCATTAAATAACAAGAACGTATGCCGGTAGTTTTTAAGCTAGAATTTCTGAGACCCTACAACAGCAGGGTGTAAACATGAGCACCAGAACACAATAATTAGAATTAAACATTTCTCCAAATATGCCTTTTAAAAATAAATTATGCCAATTAAGCATTAAATGCAAGGATTAAAATTTCACAGACTTCTAGTTAAATCAAAATGTGGTGACAGCTACTGGCACATGACCAAATACCAAAAGAATATCAGCTGTTTCAGAAATAAAACATTTGCTTCTAAATTGCAGAAAAACTTTTTAAGGTCTATGGCTTAAAAAATCTGCAAATATAGCATAAGAAAAACAGGTAAAGGAGATCTTTTATGGGTTAAATAAAATACTAAAATCAAATTTTAAGATCAAGATTTTGGGGGCTGTTTGGCTAAAACTCACAAAAAACTTAAGACAAAGTAAATGACTATACATTTCTAAAATGTTAAATATGCACATTTTCTAGAGGATTTAGAAACAGAAGCATTTGTCATTATTACAGACAATTCTTACAAGGTCATGTGCACATTAAAAAAAATAATCATCATCACAACTACTTAGGGGGACATAGTCAAATCCCTTCTCTGAAGGGGATGGATTCATTATGTTTTTTCTCCTGCAGTTAAGGAAAGTCTCATCTTTCCATACTTTCTAAAAATAATTAAATATTCTAAAATATGCTTTGAATATTTGTGATTTACCAACTTGCTTATTTCAAATATTACTATTTCAAAAACTACCATATTTTTATATAAAGTTATTACTTATTTCTTGGCCAGTGTAAAAAGACTAGCACAGTAAAGAATGATGCAATGGGAACTACATCAGACTGGAAGTCAAGATATTCATTCATCCATTCATTCCTTTGTTAAACAAACATCTGAGTACTACTTTAGTGTCAGACAATGAACACTAAAAAGATATTTAAGTCGCCGAAGAAATACATTACTATATTTCATCAAATTTGAGATGCTATCAGTTGTAAGACAAACTCTGTTAAAGAAAGAAAAAAATGCTTTTAATTATAATCTAATGCCTCTTGTTTGCTTTGATTTTTTTCAATCTATTCAGAAAAATTTGGCAGTTCTTCTTGCCTTCAATACATTGCTTGACATTTTAAATGATAACCTTTCTTTATACTCAGTACAAAACAAAGCTTCATCTACTCTTGGGTATCCTTCTTTCTTGGCTCCCATAAAGCACTTGGTTGCTGCTTTTAAAGAAAAGTTAATGGAATTGTGATGATTTATCCAATGGCAAATGTTTATTTCGGTAATACTAAATTTTCATTTCTCTACTTTGGTTCTGTCTTTTTCTCTGTATTCAATAACTTTTTGTTTCAGTGCCAAATCATAATGAAATCCTTTTGAAGATATTTTAAATGGCAATTAAACACAACATACGTAGCGCTGACATCGTGTCCACAACTCAACTGAAATGGCCTAAATGTAACTATAATTAGCTTTCACATGCACAGGTATGGACAACCTGACAGGAAAGCCACCTGTTGTTAAATACATTCCAATTTTAGAGATATTAAAATATGAAGAAAAGACATCTCATAGAATCACAGCAAGTAATGGCAGCAAGCACTCATGTCACATTATGAAGTAAGCACCAGTGTATGTACTTTACATATATTGTCTCGTAAAAACCTGTAAGGCAAATAGATTAAGTGCTTCCAGATGAGGGAACTAAGAAAAGGAAGATTAAAGCAACTTGCCCAACATCACAAAGCTAGCATGAAGCAAGGCTGGCATTAGACTACCGGCAGCCAGAGACCAGAGGCTATGTTTTAGCCACCATGCCATACTACCTTGCAAGTAAATAGTCAATAACCAGCTTGTGATCTGAAGCAAATCACAAGGGAAACCTTTCCTTATTTACAAAATGAGGGAGCTAGAATGGATGTTTATGGGGTTCTTTTCCAGGATAAAAATATTATAACTGTATCAATATTTTTTTGAGATAGGGTCTTGCTCTGTTGTCTAGGCTGCAGTGCGGTGGCATGATCACAACTCACTGTAGCCTTAACCTCCCAGGCTCAAGTGACCATCCTCCCTCAGTGTCCCAAGTAACTAGAATTACAGGCATGCACCACCACACCTAGCTAATTTTTTATTTAATTTTTTTTTTTTTTTGTAGAGATGGGGTCTTACTTGGTTGCCGCGGCTGGTCTTGAACTCCTGGGCTCAAGCAATCTTCCCACCTCAGCTTCTCGAGGTGTTAGGATTACAAGTTTGAACCACCATGCCCAGTCAATAATCTTCCACAGTAAAACTTTGTTCTTATTCTGGTTTCTCCTTAAGTCAATACAAGTCAAAGACCTTCACTGCCATTAATTGATTAGTGAAAGAAATGCAACTTTCACTATTAATCTAAAATAGACATACTTAGGAAGGTATTTAAGAAAAACACATGCTTGAACCACTATTGCTCTTTTTTAGGGTGATGGCAAAAGGTTGACTATAGGTATAAATGATCCAATTTGTGGGCTTTACTCTGCTTGCTTGTGTACTCAACTTAAGTCTTTTAAATTTTTAATCCAAAATTTAACATATGATTTCAATGTGTCAGTTTTTAAAGTGACCTACAATGCAGAGCCCCTTATTCTTAAAATTCTGTTCACGTATGACGGGAAAAAACAACAGACTAATAACAGATGCAAATATTGCAACATTTTCCCTCCTGACCCAATTTAAGGGTGGAATTAAATGTGCATGACACACTTGACAACTCTTCTGCCTCAAGAGGTGTCGTCACACCCTTTGCATTTTCTTTTACAGACCAAGCCAGCTGCTCTCACTCTCTCTCCTAGGGAACCTCCTTTGAGGCCCACAGCATCTGATCATCAGGCAACCTAGTGATCATTAAAATAATTCCAAATATTTCACTTTGAAGTCATCCTAAGGGAGAAGGTGAGTAAAGGAAAGAAATCAAAATCCCACGTCTTCAAAGCTCTTGTTAGTCTTTCTTAAATGTCAAATCCCAATCTCAGTCCACTTTTCTCTTCTATACGCACATACTCACGCATACACATAAAAAATCTGCCCCAATGGAAATCAGAGAAAACATTTAAAAGTTTTCTGGAAAAAAAGTGAAAAAAGGAATATAAGTGAATATTGGCAAAAGTGGGCTTGAAAAACAAAACAAGTGAGAAGATGCTCCCAGAGGGAAGGCTCTCACCAGAACATCAAATTTGACTATTACGTACCTTTCCATGCTGCCCGGCTCTTTCATAACAAATGACAACATCTTCCCACATGTCTAGCTTTTCAAATATCCGAAGGGCTGAACTGGTACATCCCAACTCAAAGAGCAAACTTGCAAGTTGGCGCTAGAAAAATCAAGTTAAAATAATTAATACTTCTTGGTGTAAAGAGAGATTCCTGTTTCACTTGCAGGTATACCTAATCTGCCTTTTTAGGAGTCTGCTTATTGTAATAAATGTATAAATTCTATAATCTCTACTATTTAGAAGTTTGTAATAATTCAACACATACCTTTACTTTAGAAAACAAGCCTCTTTATAGGGTATAAGGAATTAAAGAACAATATAGAAACTGCTGAAAATACTAAATATATATAATTTTTTTCTAAGAAATTAAAAAGCAAAAATCAATATTTCTTTTTTACCTAGACAGTCTGTATACAACAATCTCTAATTTATGAGGCTGAGAGCCAATAAATTAATTTTTAAAACTCTGAGCAGTCAATAGAGATGACATAAAATCTATGCATTAGCCCTGCTGAATTTTATTCAGAAGGGCATATCTAGCTCTTTCTCACTCAAAGCTACTTAGATTTATTTCAAGCACATTCTAACAAACGTAGCTACCTAATTTCCCAGTCCCTGGCACATAAAAAAAAGAGCAAATTGAGTTAAGGCCAGTGAAAGTTAAACATATTTAAAAATAAATATATTGTGGTTTATAAGTGTTAACACCTGCACAAATGGAAAAAAAAAATTTAAAGGTTTAAAAAAGTAGGTAAGGTTAGAATAAGGTGTAGTTTCATATTAGAGAGAGCTGTGTTGTTCTCTCTTAAGTATAGTTTTACTACTCTGAAAATTCAATACATATTTAAGAGTTAAGTCCAGAAAATCCAGGACTGACAATTTCAGAAATAAACCTAAAAATTATAAGCTACAGATTATCAAAATAAATAATGAGAATGGTCCAATACGTCAGTAACCCATGGAATACAGGAGAATTTGGCTATTTTAGAGACTATAATTGGACATTTTCAAAAACCGCCCATGGCATGTGAGAGCTGGAATAAATCTTAGTGCTTATGCAGTGAGCAGTAAAATATCTTCATTTAACAGATGAAGAAAGTTGATGACATCCAAGATGATATGGCTAGTTAGTAGCAAAGTAGAGACTAATTCTCTTTTTATAATAAACTGTTCTGTTATTTCTCAATCTTTAAAATAATACACAAAGATCGTCCCCATGATGCAAGAAAAAGTAATTAACGTCTTAATGAAAAAGGATCCTTATCTAACTGCCTGAAGATCCTGAAATCCACAGCTTCCTAGGCAGATAAGCATTTGGGCTAAATTCAGTTTGAACAGTATTTGTTTCCTAATGTTTCTGTTCAGAAAAAGATAAAAAGCAACACCCTCAATAGACACATTGTGTCATAACAGCTCAGTCTGAAATGTTTATCCACCAGACCAGATAATATAAAGCGCCTAACAAATTTCACAGATCAGAGTCAAAAACACACTAAAAAATTCCAGCTGTTAACACATTCTTGATGAAGAAGCTATTCCTTCTGAGATATCAGAAAGCTTTTTTACTTGCGTATGTTTTATTGAGATTCCTTCAATATGTAAATTGAACTCCAATGCATAATAAACCTCCTAGTTCACCCTGTGTTTAAGAATATAACCTACTTAAAGAAGTCTTATAATGGGGATTTTAAATGATTGGATGGTGGGTTGGCATTTATGTTTCTAACTCACTACCTATGTGTATGATCCATGAAAGAGAGGACAGAAAACTGATTAAAATGACAATAGTAGATAAATCATCTGTAATCCCCTGGCTGGCTCCATCTGACTCCACTTAACCTCTCTGTGACTTAGCTTCCTCACGTGTAAAACAGATATTTTTAAAAATTGCTGCAATAAAATAAGAGAATATGTGTGGAATGCAGAATAAAATGTATGCAGCATATTAAGTATGCAGTAAAAGTTGGTTGTTACTAGCTGGTATAATTTCAACCCAATGAAAAGCTAAGGAAAAGAGGTAGACTAAAAGTGAGGAAACTAGAAACCTAGTTCACATACACTTGTGTGATCAACACTGAAAAGCTAATTGCACTGAGCCTCAATTTCTCCTCTGTAACATTAAGAAACTGGGTCAGGTGTCTAAGTTATTTTCAGTGCTAAAATTTTACAAAATAGGGAACTACACCTATAATACAGGAGAATCATGTAGACAAGGGGCCAGAATCCCCACCCCACCATGTGCCATTAGGAGCTACAGTAGGTATTCTCATAGCCTCAGGAAGAGGAGAGTAGTCATGTGTATCTCACAACTTCAAGTATACCAAATAAATGCTTTCTTTTGCTTTTTGTATACAACTTGTTTAAAAGGTTCCTTCTTTGGCAGAAAGTCCTTAAAATAATTTTAATATAAGAAATTATTTCAAAGCCAGGCATGGTAGTGCACATCTGTAGTCCCAGCTGCTCAGGAGGCTGAGGCAGGAGTGATTGCTTAAGCCAAGGGGTTCAAGGCTGTAATGCACAATGATCACACCTGTGAATCACCACAGCACTCCAACCTGTACAATAAAGCAAGACCTCATCCCTTAAAAAATAAGAAGTTACTTTGAAAAATGCAAGCATTTATGATTCTCCTATTATTTAATTTCTAGGATTCTATTTCATAAGGTTTTAAATTATTTTAAAAATGTTTTATGAGTCTAATATCACTTTAATCAAAATAGCAATTTGAAGCAGTTAGCAATTCCCAGGTGGATACGTTTATTATCTTTAGCAAAATATTTGAAAATTCAAACATAAATTGAAATCATCAATTTATAATGCATTTACCCTTCTAATGCCAAGTAATTTCCATACCCAATGACAAACAACAAAAATACCTGAATGGCCCAGTGAGGTGGTACTTGACAGCAATAGAAAATCTTTAGGCGTTCCAATACAGATGTAGTTTTATCTTCAAATTGGTCTGCAAGAGCCTTAAAGGACATATATCACAATCAGACTCTATATGTATAACTTGTAATAAAATAAGTCCTTATTGTAATAGTTATACAAATGCACATATAAACAATAAAGAACTTAAGTCATTTTTGATAAGGTGATAGGATGCGTGAATTTTTTCTTGAATTTCTTTAAATGTTCAAAAAACTTTAAACCTAATCCACATTTACATAAACATGTACACTAAAAACTTACCAGAAAAGTGTTAATTTCCTATAACAGTTATTTCAAAGAATTAGCCTTATTGATAAGCCTTTTTACTTCTTCTATGAAGAACTGTTCTTTAGCTTATCTATTTCACAACATAATGCCACTTTGACAATGGCACTTTATAATATAAATCAGAGAAAAATTATATGAAGAACTCTATTTAGAATTATTTGCTCAGGAATAAAATGAAAGGAAAAAGTAGCCTATTTGATCACAGAGAGCAAGTTCTCTCACTCTTCAGCAACAGAGCAATAAGGCTGGACATTCACTCATGTGAGACCATCTATATAGTGCAGTGGGCAGCTGCAACCCACATACATGAAAGAATCCCTCTGATGTACTGACATTTCTACAATGGTACTGAATAACTGAACTCTCAGAAGCTACATCAAGAAGCAGACCAACAAGACCAAAATAGCTGACTTTGACACAAGGTGCCAGGGCCAACTACAAAGTCAAAGGCTGGTGCTATCCAGTGGTCAAGTGATCTGTCATAGAAGAGCTCATGTATTCAGCATCAAAGTGAATGAAGACACATTGTGGGATTGCTAGAGAAACATGTGGACAGCAGCCCCATTATCATGATCATTTTCTGCTGCCTCTTCATTTGCCATTCAGTTTACATTAAGTGTATGTATTTTTCTGATATTATACACTTATACCTACTCTCAACTGAGAATTATCATGATCTTTTTTCTACAATGCAGTATTCAAATTTTCTTTTTTTGCCAGTTGACTAGTTTTCACAGACCTCTCATATGAGGATTAGATGGTAGTAAAAAGTCAATGTTAATTTTCTGATTTTATTATACATACTGAGTGATGTAGGAGAAGGTCCTTGTCATATTTGAGGATGATGAAGCACCATGTTGGCAACTTACTCTCCAAAACTTCGGGATGCAAAAGACAGTTGCACTGTTCTTGCAACTTTCTGGTAACTTGGAAACTGTTCAAAATTTTTACAAAATTAATTTTTTAAATGGAAAATTTCAAAAAAATAGTAAAAAACGTAGCAAGTCCAAGCCTCAGGAGAAAAAAAAGGACAGGAATCTACCATGTCCAGGTAAAAATCTAAGACAAGGAGACCAGTTTCTGAGCAGGGAGGCTTCTCCTAAACTGAAAGTTCTCTATTTTACACTGGGTGGGAGATACATTTATTAACCTAAGAATATCTTGTAGTATGAGCTCAAGTGTGAGAAAACACACATTACACAACACTTCGTTGACAATCCAAGATGTTATTCAGTCAAGTCAGTCAGAGCAAACTGAGACATAACCAGACTCCTAAACCATCTTGGTCAAAATATGTTTAAAGCTTTCTGGCCTTACTTCACAGAAACTTAATAGCAAAAAGATTGCATGCTGCTGCCAAAAGCTGTTTAGTTGTGGGAGGCAGGGTAGAGAAGAATAACTTCTGGCTGCATACATATGGTTACAATACATAAATAAAGAGATCACTGAGTTACTTCATAAAAGGGGAACAAATTACTTCATAGAGAAGGGATACTTTTTTATCAATACAGTTTTTTTGGAAAGAAAAAATAACTAATGCTCTCCATTAATAATAAAAACAAAAGCAACATTGTAAAATTTACTGTTACTAACACGTAATAACATGCAAAAAATTTATTTTCAAAAAACTCATGGTTGTTGGCTGTAGTTACTAAAACTAGCTAAAGCATATTAGGTACTCAGTAAATATTTCTTCATTTACTAATAAATACATTTATTATGTATTTCAGATACTCTCAGATACTTTTGGAGTATTTAAGTGTCTTTTACAACTCTCGGATACTCTCCAAAATGGCAAAGACCACTAAAGACAGTGCAGAGAACCAACACTCATTTGACCTGAATGCCATGAATAAGCCCCCATACAAAAACCTGATTAAGCTATATGCATGATAAAGATCAAAAACAGAACTCTAGATTGGGTGCCACCCCAAGCACTTTGGGAGGCCAAAGTAGGAGGATCACTCGAGCCCTGGAGTTCAAGACCAGCCTGGGCAACATGGCAAGACCACATCTCCACAAAAAAATCGTTAAAAAATAGCCAGGGTTGGTGGCATGTGCCCATGGGCCCGGCTATTTAGAAGCCTGAAGCAGGAGGATCACTTGAGCCCAAGGAGGTCAAGGCTGCAGTGAGCTATGTTTGTGCCACTGCACTCCTGCCTGGGTGACACAGCAAGCCTGTCTAAGAAGAAAAAAAAAGGGGCCAGGCACAGTGGCTCACGCCTGTAATCCCAGCATTTTGGGAGGCTGAGGCAGGCGGATCAGGAATTCAAGACCAGCCTGGCCAACATGCTGAAACCCCATGTCTACTAAAAATACAAAAATTAGCCGGCCATGGTGGTGCATGCCTGTAATCCCAGCTGAGGCTGAGGCATGAGAATCACCTGAGCCCAGGAGGCGGAGGTTGCAGTGAGCCGTGATTGCGCCAATGCACTGCAACCTAGGCAACAGAGTGAGACTCCGTCTCAAAAAACAAATAAACAAAGGAACAAAAACGCAAAAAAACCCCACACATACACACAAAATGGAACTCTAGCCTATTTTCACTCCTGCACAGAAAATATTTCTTCCTACCTTATGCATGACAACCATCTACATAAAATTTAACTATCAACAAAAACTAAGAACATTAAATTAATATACAAAAGTTAAGGCTTGGCCGCGCACGGTGGCTCAGGCCTGTAATCCCAGCACTTTGGGAGGCCGAGGTAGGAGGATCACTTAAGGTGAGGAGCTCTAGACCAAACTGGCCAACATGGTGGAACCCCATCTCTACTAAAAATACAAAAATCAGCCGGGTGTGGTGGTGCAGGCCTGTAATCCCAGCTACTTGGGAGCCTGAGGCAGGAGAATTTCTTGAACCCAGGAGGCGGAGGTTGCAGTGAGTCAAGATCACGCCACTGCACTCCAGCCTGGGCAACAGAGTGAGACTCTGTCTCAAGAAAAAAACAAAAAAGTAAGAAGTCTTGATAGGTGTACTGTTTATTTGCCTACTTCCTCTACTGGATCCAAAGTACTCTTTTTTTTATTTGCTAATTTACTAAAAAGACAGGGACATTGTTATAGTGCATCTCCAGGTTTTTCAGAGCAGGATTATTTCTAGCAATTCAATCCGAAATAATTCCATCATATTCAACCAAACTGGAGTCCTTTACAGGCACAATAAATGTAAAAAAATCAGTGATGGCAAGTGAAGCCACTTGGATTATGTCCTTGTTCTATCCCCAGCAAGTAAGTAGTTTAACTACAATGGCATTTATCTATGAGATGATTTTTTAAACAATACTTGTATTTTCAATGGTCTAGGAGTATGGCTTTATCAAAAGAGTATTTTGTTTTACTTCAAGCATTTCAGAAGGTTTGTTGATTAATTTTAAGCCGAACACAAGTATTAGGTACATTCATTAGAAGCAAACCATGTGCCCAAATAGCCTGGAAGAAGACAATGGAAGAATGTCAGGTACTATGAGAATGGGACTGAATGCAAGTGAAGCCTCACTACTATTGAGGTATTTATGTGCATGAATGCAAACATAAACAATGTGCTCCATGAGAAAGAAGTACCTCGCAAGCTTTCACACATGCCCAGAAATTTAGGTAAATGGTCTCCAAAGCAGTGTGTCCTACCCTTACACTTACCGATTTTCTCTTTCCAGTTTCTAAATTTCATTAATTTTACACCTGAAAGTCATAGGGCTTAGTCATAAGTAAAAAGTGGTATGAGGAGGTGGTCTTTAAGGAAAGATGATAATGTCAAAAATGGAGAGAGGGGGAGAAGAAGCAAATACACCCTAAACCAATCATTAAAGGCAGTCTGAAGCAAGACAGTCTCCTCTAGGTGGATGACTGAAGAGATGTGAATAAATGTAAAAGGTAACAATAAATAAATGTAAAAGGTAACAAGCAGAGAGTGAGGAGCCCCCTGGGGCGTGCTCCAGAAGTAGGGGCTGGATATACCAGAGGTGACTTCATGTTGCATGGACTACTGTGACATGACACTGTTTTCAAGTTTTAAGACTCCCTTTTAATGCCATTTACTCCCTAACTCCACCTAAAGGCATTTATACTTTCAGTGTCCTTTGAGAATATGTATTTGTGCATAAAGACCCCCTAACCCCACGCAATAACGATTCCTAAATCTTCCAGGAGCCACAGTATCACAGGTCAAGGGATATCTCTATGTAATGGGGAATAAAACCCAAGAAAGCAATGATGTCCCCTCTCCTTTCAATGCTCTGTTTTCAACAGAGAAGGAATTTCCCAGAAAAACTAGAGAAGATCAAAACTACATTTTAAAATTAGCACATGGAGAATGATTTAGTATAAAAGGACAATTCTGAATAATGTCTGGTATGATTTAGACTTATTTATGTGTTCTCATCTAAAAGTATGGCACACGTTTTCAAAAGAATAGAGATACTCCCAAAGGACCTACCCCTTCCCTGAAAGCTATTCATTCTCACTAGCATGACATCTACGTGTTCATCGGCTTTTTGAAGAGTCAGGTAGAAATTAGCTGATAATCTAAAAGTTATGACTGATCATATGCCAAATCACTTTATACTGGCTTTGCTGTGCAATCTTTGTACGTGTGTGTGTGTGTGTGTGTGTGTAGGAAGATGGAATTTATTATAAAAATATGCATATAATCCAACAGTTGAGCTGAACAGCTTTCTCTAACAGGAGTCTGCAGTCAATTCAGCTGTGATTTACAAATAGACTAGTCAAGCTCATTGCCATCTCAAACCTCCAAGCCCAAGGAAATTGCCAATGGGAACAGGGAGAATAACAATTAAAACTGTTAACATACCTAGTAAGTATCAACACCATCATTAAACTTATTGTGAACTCAGCCTTTCCTCATACATAGAACACTGTTGCTCTGAGAAATAAAAATGACTTGCCCAAAGTCATAAGGCCATGAAATAGGTGAGCCTGTCAGACTCCAAAGACCACAGTTGGCAACTTTATTAAAACCGTCTGTAAAACTACATGATCAATGTCAGATGTGTGAAAACTGAAAGCAGCTTCTCATCGAAAAATACTCAGAACTCTATATAACTGTCTTATTTACACACAAATAAAAATATGGGAGACAGGGTGTGGCCTGATCAAGGAGATGCTCAGTTATTGCTTCTGCCCCAGAAATGATAGACTTTAGGGTGTGGGTTGGTAGGAACTGGGTCTACTAATGGGAGATGGGAGAACCTAGATCCCCTTTTTGTGATTACAGGCTGAAAAGATGACCATTAAGACGCAATCCTGGCCAGGTGCGGTGGCTCACGCCTGTAATCCCAGCCCTTTGGGAGGCCAAGGTGGGAGGATCACGAGGTCAGGAGATCGAGACCATCCTGGCTAACATGGTGAAGCCCCATCTCTACTAAAACTACAAAAAAATTAGCCGGGCATGGTGGCGGGTGCCTGTAGTCCCAGCTACTCGGGAGGCTGAGGCAGAAGAATGGCGTGAACCTGGGAGGCGGAGCTTGCAGTGAGCAGAGATCGTGCCACTGCACTCCAGCCTGGGCGACAGCGAGACTCCATCTCAAAAAAAAAAAAAAAAAAAAAAAAAAAAAAAAAAAAAAAGAAGCAGTCCTCTCAGGAGGCCCAGATGGCTGTTACGCAGCCATCCCCTTAATCAGTCACACTTTGGGTCAGCAGTTCAACCCTCTGTTTCCAAGACCCCTTTAAACTCATAAATTATTGAGGGACTCGAAGCTTTTCTTTCTGTGAGTTATAATCCATCAATATTTATCATATCAGAAATAACAGGAAAATTTAAATGTTCATTAATTCATTTAAAAAGAAAAACTATGACATTAACAAAAATAGCATGCATTTATAAAAAATAACTACCTTTTCCAAAACAAAACAAAACAAAAAGTCTTGAAAAGAGTGGCACTGTCTTAAGAATTTTGCAAATCTCTTTAATGTATGGCATAATAGATGATAGCTGGATTCTCAGATCTGCTTCTGCAGTCAATCTGTTGCAATATCATATTTTGTTTGAAGTTTATGGAGAAAATCTGTCCTCACACAGATAGGTAATTGAAAAGGGGAAGAGTATGTTAGTAGCTTTTTCAGTTAATTGTGGATATTATTATTTGATAGTACACCAAAATTCAACAGATGCTGGTTTCTTAAAGGTTATTTGTAAGTGGAATTTGAAATCCTATCAATGAACCTTTCTTTGTTACATTAAATACTCTGTTATACTAAAATCCACTGGTCTAAAAACAAACAAAAAAGTACTCACTGGTCAATCTCGACTTTGAATACTGATTGTGTAACATCATGCACTAGTTTTTTGGAAAATAAGCTGACCTTCCCAATGTTGACATATTTCACATAAAATTTTAAAACTACATGCATTAATATCACCACCAATCTCATCAGAAAAATCTTGTCTCAATATTTGAAATATTAGGAAGCTATGAGGTTCATAGTTGCAGATAGAGGTTTTCCAAAACTCTCATTTTTTTCTTGGAAGTTCAAAATTTTATCATTGGTAACTGATATGGTTTGGCTGCGTCCCCACCCAAATCTCATCTTGGATTCCCACATGTTGTGGGAGGGACCCGGTGGGAGGTAACTGAATCACAGGGGCAAGTCTTTCCTGTGCTGTTCTCGTGACAGTGAATAAATCTCACAAGATCTGATGGTTTTATAAAGTGGAGTTCCCCTGCAAAAGCTCTCTTTCTTTGCCTGCTGCCATCCATGTAAGATATGACTTGCTGTTCCTTGCTTTCCACCATGATTGTGAGGCCTCCCTAGCCACGTGAAACTGTAAGTCCATTAAACCCCGTTTTCCTATGTAAATTACCCAGTCTTGGGCATGTCTTTATCAGCAGCGTGAAAACGGACTAATACAGTAAATTGGTACCAGTAGAATGGGGCACTGCTGGAAAGATACACAAAAATGTGGAAGCAACTTTGGAACTGGGCAACAGGCAGGAGTTAGAACAGTTTGGAGGGCTTAGAAGAAGACAAGAAAATGTGGGAAAGTTTGGAACTCCCTACAGACTTGTTGAATGGCTTTGACCAAAATGCTGATAATGATACGGACAATGAAATCCAGGCTGAGGTGGTCTCAGATGGAGATAAGGAACTTGTTAGGAACTAGAGCAAAGGTGACTCTTGTTATGTTTTAGCACAGAGACTAGAGGCATTTTGCCCCTGCCCTAGAGATGTCTGGAACTTTGAACTTGAGAGAGATGATTTAGGGTATCTGGTGGAAGAAACTTTGAAGCAGCAAAGCATTCAAGAGGTGACTTGGATGCTGTTAAAGGCATTCAGTTTTATAAGGGAAGCAAAGCATAAAAGTTCGGAAAATTTGCGGCCCGGCAATGCGATAGAAAAGAAAATCCCATTTTCTGAGGAGAAATTCAAGCCAGCTGCAGAAATTTGCATAAGTAACCAGAAGCCAAATGTTAATCCCCAAGACAATGGGGAAAATGTCTCCAGGGCATCAGGGGTCTTCACAGCAGCCCCTCCAATAACAGGTCTGGAGGCCTAGGAAGAAAAAGTGGTTTTGTGGGCCAGGCCCAGGGTCCCTGTTCTGTGTGCAGCCTAGGGACTTGGTGCCCTGTGTCCCAGCCATTCCAGCTGTGGCTGAAAGAGGCCAATGTAGAGCTTGAACCATGGCTTCAGAGGGTGCAAGCCTCAAGCCTCAAGCCTTGGCAGCTTCTGTTGCTGTTGAGCCTGCCAGGGCACAGAAGTCAAGAACTTGGGTTTAAGAATCTCTGCCTAGATTTCAGAGGATGTGTGGAAATGCCTATGTGTCCAGGCAGAAGTTTGCTGCAGGGGCAGGCTGTCATGAAGAACCTCAGCTAGGGCAGTGCAGAAGGGAAATGTGGTGTCGGAGCCACCACACAGAGTCCCTACTAAGGCACTGCCTAGTGGAGCTGTGAGAAGAGGGCCACCATCCTCCAGACCCCAGAATGGTAGATGCACTGATATCTTGCACCATGTGCCTGGAAAAGCTGTAGACTCTCAATGCCAGCCCATGAAAGCAGCCAGGAGGGAAGCTGTACCCTGCAAAGCCACAGGGATGGAGCTGTCCAAGACCATGGGAACCAACCTCTTCCATTAGGATGACCTGGATGTGTGACACGGAGTCAAAGGAGATCATTTTGGAGCTTTCAGATTTGATTGCCCCGCTGGATTTCGGACTTGCACGGGGCCCGTAGCCCCTTTGTTTTGGCCAATTTCTCCCGTTTGGAATGGCTGTATTTACCCAATGCCTGTACCCCAATTGCATCTAGGATGTAACTAACTTGTTTTTGATTTTACAGGCTCATAGGCAGAAGGGACTTGCCTTGTCTTGGATAAGACTTTGGAATGTGGACTTTTGAGTTAATGCTGAAATGAGTTAAGACTTTGGGGGACTGTTGGGATGGCATGATTGATTTTGAAATGTGAGGACATGAGATTTGAAGGGGCCAGAGGTGAAATAATATGGTTTGTCTGTGTCCCTACTCAAATCTCATCTTGAATTCCCACATGTTGTGGGAGGGACCCAGTGGAAGGTAACTGAATCATGGGGGCAACTCCTTCCTGTGCTGTTCTCATGATAGTGAATAAGTTTCACAAGATCTGATGGTTTTATAAAGAGAAGTTTCCCTGCACAAGCTCTCTGTTTGCTGCCATCCACGTAAGATGTGACTTGCTCCTCCTTGCCTTCCACCATGATTGTGAGGCCTCCTTGGCCACATGGAACTCTAAGTCCATTATACCCTTTTTCCTGTATAAATTACCCAGTCTTGGCTGTGTCTGTATCAGCAGCATGAAAACAGACTAATACAGTAACAAATATTGTCAATTATTTTCCTTGAAGTGATGCACTTACTTCATTTATTTTTGGGGGAATTTCCACCAAATACCCAAGTCTGAATAACTAGTTCATCTGTCAATCGTCCTTTCAAGCAAAAATAATGTTCCATGGGAAAAAGTTTCTTCCTGAGACAACCATTCTACTTTAGCAAGTGGCACAAGTTTTTTGTAAGTACTTTCCATTTTATCACACAGAATTTTAAAAAGGCATGTTCTTGAGGGTAAAGATGACAAAATACTATTTACTGCTTCATCAAAGACATTTGTAAACACAACTGTCTTAAAAAAAAAAAAACTGTGTGGTGGTGAAGCATTCAGTGACTACTAGCACAGTCTGGTACCCATAGTCTGGTGCCCCTATCTTGATTTTGACACAGGGGCCAGGAGTTTGACTCCTCTGCCCTTCCACTGCTTCTGGACCAATATGCAAATATCAACACAGTGAAAAGGCAAACAGTATCTCAGTGCCCTTATTATGAAGATGGTTTTGACCTACGGACACTCTGAAATGGCCTAAGGACTCCCAGGGATTCATAAGCCATATTTGATAACTGATGCCTTAGGATTAGTAAAAGTAGAAGCTCTTACGCCTTCCCTACAGCCCATCTACCTCCAATTTTCTCCCAAAACTTCTCCAGGGGACCCTGCTTAGTGTCTTAATGAAAGCACAAGTTACCCTGTTTACAAACTGCAAATTTTATGAGGGCAAAGAATAACAAATATTTATTGATTATTAAAACCTGAGTGAATGTTTTAAACTCTTAGTATTATCCTTTGTTAAAAAAAAAAAAAAAAAAAGCTTATGTATGCCAGCTGGTGGCTCACACCTGTAATCGTAACACTTTGGGAGGCCAAGGCAGAAGGATCGCTTGAGGCCAGGAAGTTGAGGATGCAGTGAGCTATGATTATGCCACTGCACTCCAGCCTGAGTGATAGAGCAAGAGAAAGAAAAAAGAAAGAAAGAAAGAAAGAAAGAAAGAAAGAAAGAAAGAAAGAAAGAAAGAAAGAAAGAAAGAAAGAGAAAGAGAGAAAGAGAGTAAGAGAGAGGGAGGGAGGGAGGGAAGGAGGAAGGAAGGAAGGAAGGAAGGAAGGAAGGAAGGAAGGAAGGAAGGAAGGAAGGAAGGAAGGAAGGAAGGAGCTGAGTCTAATAATAATTAGCTACTACTTTCCTGAGTAAGTGTTAGCCAAATGCAAGGCACCTGTTCTAAGTGAGCTCAATTTTAATTGGTCTCAGATGGTTGGCCCTCAATAACACCTTAAAGGTTCCTGCTGGCATTTATCCCGTTAAACATAGCACTGTACCCCAGAGCTTTGTGCGTACCTGTTTGGCCTCTGTTCTATGTGTACTTGGGGAGAAAGAAAAACATCTGGAGATGCTAAAGAACAACAGGCCACCTCTACTTAAGGCAGCCTTTCCCAAACATGCCCATAATCACTACCAACACTCTAACCCTGAATCTCTGCGGGCTAGGCTGAAGATCTATTTTTTAACCACCCCCACCAAGAACTGGTACACACGTTCAGCAAATTTGGAAAATGCTGTGTAAGGATGTTAAGATGTACGCAGAGTGTTATCTCAGGGAAAACTAAAGCATGAATTCAATCACCATAATCTGACCTTGTCCAAAGAACTTAAGTTTGTTCCTCCTTGGGAATCTGACTAAAGTTATTATTTAGTGCCTTTGAAAGCGTGCTTTAAGTGAGTATATTTTACTTCATTCCATTAATACATTCGTTTATTATTACCTACTTTTCACTTTTCTGTAACTTTCTAGGGCTTTTTTTAGTATCACTAGTAAAGGTTACTTTATATTGTGTGTTACTTGTCCCACTCTTATCCCACTTATCTATAAGCTACTCGTTGCATATTTTTTACCCCTGTATTCTCAGGAAGCTCATATCCTGGATTCAGCCCATCAGTGTCCCTCTGGGCAGCCCCCTTTCTTGGCCTTATCAGAAGCCAATCTCATTCATCCATTTGCATGTTCTTTTCCCACACAGAACCATATCCTGAGATTGTGTGCCCTCCATTTCCCTCCCTTTCAACCTTAACTGTAGGCCTTAAGACACTGAGTTCTGCAACCTAAACCTTTCTCACAAAAGTCTCGATTAACTTCTTCCTGCCTGTGGTCATTCCACTCCTTTCCTCTAGATGATGCCAGTCTTCTACTGATACCATGTTTCCTTGTAAGCCAGTTCTCATAGCTTCCTTAGAAAGTAGGGCATGGTGGATAAAAGTATGGACTTCTAAATCAGGTGGACCTGGGGTGAACTCTAGTTCAGCTATGAGACTTTGGGTAAGTAATTTAAATTTTCTGTGCCTCAGTTTCTTCATCAGTAAAAATGTAGATAATGTCTCCTCCCTAGGATTAGTTACCATCTGGCATATGAGTGTTCAGTAAAGGAAGTAATAATACACAGTTAATTAAATGGTAGTAACTACACACAGCTCTGTATAAACAGTAGCAACTATAATTTTTCCAACAAATAAAACCATAGCTACAATCACACGAGCAACTCCTAATACTACTTTTCAATAACTTTCAAATGCACATAGTTATTAATGCAGACGAAATACAGAGCTAGATTGAAAGACACATGTTCATATCTCAGATATGTGAAAATCTTGACGGCATGACCCAGCACACTATACATGAGGCACTGTAATTATCTCAATGTTATTCAGGTTTCCCAGGTAGTAATGACTGCTTTTAATCAGTTATGAAGGAACAGCAGTTTTCTTATTCTTGTACCTAAACTTCCCCTCCTATAAAGTGAAGATGATAATAAGAGTCAACGTTTATTGAAGATTGACTATGTACCAAGCACTACTCCAGGCATTTCACAAGTATCACCATTGGTATGAGGTAGGCTTGACAGCCATCCCCACCCTACCAATAAGGAAAGTGAAGCACTGCTAGGCACGGTGACTTATACCTAGAATCCCAGTGCTTTGGGAAGCTGGGGCCAGGAGTTCAAGACCAACCTGGGCAATATAGCAATGTCTAATCTCTACAAAAAATGAAAAAATTAGCCAGGCATGGTTGTGTGTGCCTATAGTCCCAACTACTTGGGAGGCAAAGGCAGGAGGATGGCTTGAGCCTCAGAGCTTAAGGCTCCAGTTAGTTATAATCACTCCACTGTACTCCAGCCTGGGTGACATAGCAAGACCCTGCCTCTAAAAGAAAAAAAAAAGAGAGAGAGAGAGAGAGAAAGAAAAGTGAAGCCCACATGAGGTGAGGAAGCTTAACAATCTTGGCCATAGCAGTTTGTGATTTCTCTTCCTCTTGTTTGGTGAAGTCTATGGATAATGAAATCTGGTGCTATTGTGACAACAACCTTCCTGATACTGTAGAAGGTGGAGAAAAGCAAAGATATGCGAATGAGGATGGGAAAAGCAAGAAAAAGAAAGGCCTGATGATCTCTTTGAACCCCTGAATCCAGCTATCTCTGAGACTGGGATATCCCTAGAACTCTCAGTTATAATAGCCAATTTATTTCCTTTTCTATGGCCAGTTTGAATTGGGTTTCTGTCCCTTACAACTAAATGACTCCTCACTGAGACCTGTTCTTAAAAATTCTTAAATTTTACTAAGACAGAAGGTCAAGAGTCATGAAAAGCTCTAAATTCTATTTGTCCATTATAAGCACCTTACATTTAGGCGGATTTAAAATAAGCATGAAAATAAGCATAAAATCAAATATAATTTTTCAAATTTTGAAGCCATACCCACTCATTAGGCGAACCAAATACAGCCATGGTCAGCTTAAATGACTAGATCATGTGCTGCACTCCACTTCCCAGTCCTTCTTTAATGACTCCATAATGGCAGCTGGAGATTCTCTACTCACACAAATAGTTATACATCAAGGGCAATACCAAGTCTGCCAAGTATAATGCACGTGAACCTACTTCTGTGAAGAAGATATGCAAAAATACAATAGAGCACACGAACATTCTGAGACGCTAACACATGAGAGAGAAGTCTTTAATACAGAATAAATGACCGGTTCATAATATAAAGGAAAGCTTTGTCTTCTGGTATGCTAAAAAATACAGAGTGAACATATTTCTAGTAAATTAAGCAGTTAATTTGAACTTCAGCCTCTTATTACTTCTTAGGAGCACACAGGGTACTGAATTATGCATTAATTCACTATTTTTTAGGAAACCCAATAAGAAAAACTGTCATGGCTTCATCTCTTTTCCCTTCCCTTAAAAAAATACAACCAACCAAACTGAATTACTACCCTATGTTGACCTCAGTGTAATCATAGTGACTATTCTGTTCCTGTTAGCTTTGGCATCGGGGCTTGTTACTACACTAAAAATTTGGACTGGAATGATATCAGAAAGGCTGATCTCTACAGCCCTCAGATTACTGAAGTGCCAGATGAAAACATAGTCTTTAATTTAGCTAACTCTCAATTAGTCCTGCTAATAAGTAATTCAAAATTCTATTTTTCTAATTCATCATTTAGCAAACATTCATTGAGTGTCCATGTTGAGAATGTAAAAGTAAGTAAAATATAGAAACTGACCCCTGAAGAAGCTCACATTCTAGCTGTTATGAAGGAAAGGTTTCCAAATAGAGAATAGAATTAATAAATGCTAAAACACAGCTATGACAACACAGAGTCCAAAAATAAACCATACACATACAGTCAGTTGATTTTTCAATGAAGGTGCCAATAAGAATGGGGAGAGGCCAGTCAGAGGTAAGGAGAGAAAGTAAGCAGTGTTGAAGCAGTCTACCTAAGAAGTGAAGATCCTGAAGTAACATAATTCATATATTATGTTACTATTATTAGCTATAGGATAAAACTAGACTTCTGAAAGCCTTCTCTCATAAAATTTAGAATGGAGCTAAGACAGGTCAGAAGCCCGGGCTGCTGAGGGAGACTTACCCTCATGATCAATATTTGGCTGGGGGATGGGAGGTGGCAGGTGGGCATAAACCATCCTTTCCCCCTGTGAGAATACCAAGGGGAGCTTCTGGTACTGTGCCTCCACAGGGAGGCATCCTCTATCCCTGGATGTCTTCATGGGAAACTCTGGAGTACTTGGGAAACCCATATCTGCATCTGAGATCATGCTGTATTGTCTCCAGCTTAGAGTAACTAAATATTACCTCCTGCAGTTGTGTCTGTTAGCTTCTTTCTTGTAATCATAATCTCACCCCTTTGAGAACCACACACTTACTTAATTATTCTCAAGTTAAGATGATCTTCATAAGCTAGCTCTCTGTCCCAAACTACTGCATTCCTGCCCAATGTTCTTTTTTATGACCACATGCAGAAGGCAATTCTGATGAGCTGCTTTGACCTGAGATCTTGCTCTGGTCTAGGGGCATAAAAGTAGGCCCTGTGTTAATATATTTGATGCAGAGCTAATATAAGTTTCCCATATAGTCAATCTCAATACCTGTTATCTGGGTTGTTGCATCTCTTTCTGACCCTGCTATTCCATCCTTTAAACATTTTGACCTTTTTTCTTGATGACTAGGTGCCTCTCCTAATCTCTGCAAAGCCTTTTGTATCTTTTGCAGCCTCCCTGAGTGCACCATCTAAGGATATCTCATACATTGTGTAGTTCACTGCTCTATGCACAGCTTCGTCTGTTGGATGTCACTCTGGTGAGGGTGACCCTGTATTCCAGACTATGACTTCCGTAGTTCAGAACCACTGGCCAATGCTTCAGACACCAACCATACTGAGAGGAGGTTCTCCTCACTGGGTCTCTATCCTTTGTTTGTGGCTCTTCACTTGGGATCTTGATCCTGCTACCAGCTCCTCTGGATGCCTCCTCTGCCCCCTAGGCTTGGTCAAGCACACTGCCTTCTTGCACCACTTAGGAGATACTATCTCAGAACTCACATGTCTGTTCAGAAGGAAAGGAATGAAAGAATGAAGCAACAGGAAGTATGAGGCTTATTTTAAAAGAGAAGCATCTTTGTTATAACAGCAAGAGTGCCCAGTTGCCTCAGATTCCCAGTTCAGAGCCTTAGGGGAAGATTTAGAGGGAAGACCCATGCCAACCCTACAGAAGCCTGCTAGTTAGCCACACTGTGGTCACAGTGCAGAGTCCTGCATTCAGTGGAAAAGCCTCTAAGACAATGAGACCCACATTGCTACAGAGGGGACTTGTGCTAACTATCAACACAATCAGCTTTGGCAATCATCAGCCATTTAAGAAAAAGCAGTACCCATGAAAAAGAAAGGCCAAGAGGAACATATAAGACAGGTCATACCTGAGGACAGATAATTCACAGGAATAATTTTTAAAATTCTAATTAATAATGCACAAATAAATTTAAATGAGATATTGTATCTACAAAACACAAAAGACTATTATGAAAACGGACAATCAGAAAAATACAGATTTACTGGAAATTAAAAATAATTGTCAAAATAAAAAATTTTATGAATGGACTAAATATTATTAATTGGGCTTATGGTCAAAATTAGTAACACAGGAGAAAAGATGGAAGAAATCTCCTATAACATCAATCAAAAAGACAAACAGCTTAGAAGAGGCATAGAAGATAGATCTGGAAGGTCTCCACATAGTTCTACTAAAATTCCAAATGCAGAACTGAATTGGATAAAGAAGAATTTTTAAAGAATGAAGAAAAAAGTAGAATTAATTAAAGTATAATTAAATTGTTTCATCTACAGAGCCATAATTGCTTATATTTAAATAACCCAATATATAATCCAGCAAGAGAAATAATAATTACGGCAACTAACATTTATTAAGCACTTCCAGCCTGAGATGCTGATCTAAATATTAACTCATACAATGCTCATAAAAGCTCCATTTATTCCATTATTTATGTGACGCAACTGAGGCATAGAAAGGTTCAGTAGCTTGTTCAAGGTATAAGCAGGTATATTACATGGTAGCGCTGGGATCAGAAACCAGGCAGTATGACTCCAGAGCCCATGGTCAAATTTAGATACATCCAGAATTCCAAAAATAAAGAGAAAATTCTAAAAAAATTCAAAACAAGAAGAAAAGAAAGAACTTAAAACAAGACAAAAATCAGACTGCCATACTTATTAGCAAACTTGGATGACAGACAATATTAAAGTAATGACTTCATTTAAAGTCCTGAAGAAGAATGATTTTGCAACTAGAATTCTATACACCCAAACTACTGAATTATGATGGAAAAATACTTTTCACAAAGACGCAAATTTAACTACATTTGTTCTTCATGTGAAAAAGTTACACAATGAGGCAATACAAAAAAACAAAAAAGGAAACAAGAAAGATAATAACTAACAGGAAAGAAGCAGTGGTAGCTGACCATGACCTACAGCAAAGAGCAAAAAAGAAATCAGTGGAGAATCCCCTGGACCTTGATTCTTGTGACAGCTTCCTTCAAGTGGCAAACACTTAGACACGGAGCACTGCGTTTCCTTCTCCATGGGTCCAATCACACCATTTGGTGTATAATCAATAATCAGTACACTCACAGCATCATCATTACAATGCTGTAAGATTGGGCTCAAGTTTTAAAAAAAATCAACATATAGGCCAGACACAGTGGCTCACGCCTGTAATCCCAGCACTTTGGGAGGCTGAGGTGGGAGTATCACTTGATGTCAGAAGTTTGAGATCAGACTGGGCAACGTAGTAGGACCCTGTCTCAACAAAAATATTACAAATTAGTTGGGCGTGGGGGGCTGAAACAGGAGGATCACTTGAGCCCAAGAGTTCAAGATTGTAGTGAGCTGTGATCATGCCACTGCACTCCAGCCTGGGTGACAGAGTAAGACTCTGTCTCAAAAAAAAAAAAATTAAAAAAAAATCTGAGCCAGGTATAGTGGCTCACACTTGTAATCCCAAAACTTTGGGAGGTTAAGGCTGGAGGACTGCTTGAGCCTAGAAGTCTGAGGCCAGCTTGGGCAACATGGCAAGACCCTGCCTCTACAAAAAACTTAAAAATTAGCCTGGCATGGTGGTGGGTGTCTATGGTCCTAGCTACCGAGGAGGCTGAGGTGGGAGGATCACTTGAGTCCAAGAGGTCAAGGCTGCACAGCGAGCCATGTTTGTAACACTGCACTCCAGCCTGGAAAACAGAGCAAGACCCTGTCTCTGAAAGAAAAAAAAAAAACAACATATAGAACAAACATACATGACAAAAATCACCCAATAGAATATAGAGTAACAATCCCCAACAATGGAAAAATAACATAAAAATGGAAGAGGAGATGAAAAGTGTGCTGATTTCTTCCTTAGTCATAGTGTGGAATCAACAGATTCTATCTAAAAAGTTGACAAATCAAGAGACAGAAGTATTAAAGAAATATAAATATTTAAAGTTATAATGGAAACCACTAGAATAACAACTAAAAAAGAAATAGCTAAAAATGAACTCAGAATTGGGGAAGAATTTATATCTTTCATTTAAAATCCTCCTGAGTGAACTAATTTTTTTATTATATGCAGTACTAAAATTTGTAATATGCAGTTTAAAAATAAAATATTAATTAAAAGACACTTTCAAAAATAGAGGATTGCTTAAATAAGTTGTAGCACTTCTGTTTAAAAGAGTGACATATGGCTGCTGGAATGAATGAGCTAGATTCACAAGTACTGGCATGCAGAGCTGATCAAGCTGTTATGTTTAGAGGGAAAAAGGTTTAAAGCAATGAAGACTGGATGATCCCACTTATGTCAAAGTATATTTATGTTTACACAAAGAAAGAGGTTTAGAAGGTACAAACTGTTGAGACTGGAAGGCAAGCAAGAGGAAAAGAAAGCTGTTGTTTTTTACTTTCCACTTCTATATTGCTTATATTTTTATAATGAGCAGTATCATTTATATAATTAAAACAACTAAGAACAGTGACATAGTTTAAAAAAACAAAACACACTTCACTACTACTGACCGTGGACTTGGTCCAGGTGTTACAACTAATTCCTGCAGAGTGTGGTAATTCCATCAGTATTAAAAAAAATAATAATAAAGGACCTCTTTCTCAAATTATTCAAACACAAGTACAAGCCTCAGTGTAACAAATCCTGACAGTACATTACTGTGACTAATATTCCTCCAATCAAGGGTTTCATTATGACATGCCCTTAATCATTACTAGAAATTAATGAGATAGGTCATGAGGGCCAAATAAAGAAAGGACTACCAACTTTAAAGAGAAATGTTTCAGTCCACACAGGAGCAATAATCTCCACAATGGTAATAAACATGGTATTTTGGGTCTTCCTCCCTCCATAACTAACTATGATAAAAATCCCCACTCCTTCAAAGCATGCATGCAACTACACAGTATCAAGAACAGATGTTCTAAAGCTGGAGGAATCACATTATCATACTTCAAACTGTACCACAAGGCCACAGAAACCAAAATAGCATGGTACTGGTACAAAAAACAGACACACAGACCAATGGAACAGAATAGAGAGCCCAGGAACAAAGCTGCACACCTACAACATCTGATCTTTGAGAAAGCTCACAGAAACAAACAATGGGGAAAGGACTCCTTATTCAATAAATGGTGCTGGGATAACTGGCTAACCACATGCAGCTAACCACATGCAGAAGACTGAAACTGGGTCCCTTTCTTACCTCATATGCAAAAATCAACTCAAGATGGATTAAAGACTTAAATGTAAAACCAAAAACTATAAAATCCCTGGAAGATAACCTAGAAAGTACTATTCTGAATGTAGGGACTGGCAAAGATTCCATGATAAAGATGCCAAAAGCAATGTCAACAAAAACAAAAATTGACAAATGGAACCAAATTAAACAAAAGAGCTTTTGCACAACAAAACAAACTATCAACAGAGTAAAGAGACAACCTACAGAATGAGAGAAAATATTTGCAAATGCATCCGACAAAGGTCTGATATCCATAATCTATAAGGAACTTAAACAAAAAAATAAAAAACAACCCCGTTAAAAAGTCGGCAAAGGACATGAACAGTCACTTTTCAAAAGAAGACATATGCACAGCCAACAAGCATATGAGAAAAATGCTTAACATCACTAATCATTAGAGAAATATAAATCAAAACCACAATGAGATACCATCTCACAATAGTCAGAATGGGTATTAAAAAGTCACAAAATAACACGCTAAAGAGGTTGTGGAAAAAAGGGAACACTTAGATACTGTTGATGGGAATGTAAATTAGTTCAGCCATTGTGGAAAGCAGCTTGGCAATTTCTCAAAGAACTTAAAACAGAACTACCATTAGACTCAGCCATCTCATTACTGTTTATATACCCAAAGGATTATAAATCAGTCTACCATAAAGACATGTGTGTGTATGTTCATTACAGCACTATTCACAACAGCAAAGGCACGGACTCAACCTAAATTCCCATCAACAGTAGACTAAATAAAGAAAATGGGTAGGCCTGGCCAGGTGCAGTGGCTCACGCCTGTAATCCCAGCACTTTGGGAGGCCGAGGCAAGCAGATCACAAGGTCAGGAGATCGAGACCATCCTGGCTAACATGGTGAAACCCTGCCTCTACTAAAAATACAAAAAATTAGCCAGGCACGGTGGCAGGCGCCTGTAGTGCCAGCTACTCGGGAGGCTGAGGCAGGAGAATGGTGTGAACCCAGGAGGCGGAGCTTGCAGTGAGCCGAGATCGCACCACTGCACTCCAGCCTGGGCGACAGAGCGAGATTCCATCTCAAAAAAAAAAAAGGGGGGGAGGGGGGTGCATATACACCATGGGATACTACACAACCCTAAAAAAGAACAAGATTATGTTCTTTGCAGCGACAAAGATGGAGCCAGAGGCCATTAACTTGAGCAAACTAATGCAGGGACAGAAAACCAAATAGTGCATACTCTCACTTATAATTGGGAGCTAAACGTTGGGTACACAGGGACACAAAGAAGGGAACAACAGACATTGGGGCCTACTTGAGGGTGGAGGGTGGAAGGAGCTAAGAATTGAAAAATTACTTATCAGGTACTATGCTTATTACCTGAGTGATGAAACAATCTGTACACCAAAACCCTCAGACACACAATTTACCTATCTAACAAACTTGTGTATGTACCCCTGAGCCTAAGTTAAAAGTCAAAAAAAAGAACAAATATTCTAAGAAAAAAGTCATTTAAAAATTGTGAAATCTGACTTAATTAACACAGTTAAGAAAGTCAAATTGCAGTATAAACAGACTTCAGGGACAGAAAACTGCAACAATCTCAAATTTCCAATTCAATGCAATGTCCTCCCGGAAATCCAAGGAAGAAGAAAAATATTCCTGTTGGGCAAACATCTTCAGAGGCACAACTGCTTGGACAGGGACAGACCTTCACGACTTAAATTAACAGGTGTAAGAGATAACCAAGTAATTAAAATTCATTATCAAGATTATTTCAGTAATAAACATAAAACAATCTAACATTGATCTCCAAAGACTGAACTGAGTTTATCTAACACCAAGTGAAAGGAGTTTGATACGAAAGAAGGCAATGACAAATTTGGTTTGTACAATTTTTTTTTCAAAAATGTTTTGTCTTGGACATAAATAAGATGGTCCCTTTGAATGCATGTAGTTTCCATTAATTTGCTTCACATTTGGATTATAAAATGTTTTAGCCCCTTTGTGTTGCTGTAACAGAACATTAGGATTGGGTCACCTATAACGAGCAGAGATTTTATTTCTTATAGTTCTGGAGACGGGGAAGTCTAAGATGGAAGGGCCTGCATCTGGAAAAGACTTCTTGCTGCATCATCCCATGGCAGAGGCACAAGAGGGAGAGTGAGGGCAAGAGAGAGACAGAGAAGGAAGCCAAACTCATTCTTTTATCAGGAACCTAACCCCTGAAATATTGGCATCAATCCATTAATGACCTAATCACCTCTTATAGGTGCCATCTCTCAATACTTTTGCACTGGGGATTAAGTTTCCAACACATCAACTTTGGGAGACATGCATAAACCACAGCATATAAAAGAAAAGGATGTGATATTCTGATAAAATGTTGAATATAAGAATTTAAGGCTGGGTGCAGTGTCTCATGCCTGTAATCCCAACACTGTGGGAGGCAAAGGAAGGTGAATAGCTTAAGCCCAGGAGTTCAAGACCAGCCTGGGTAATGTGGTGAAACCTTGTCTCTATAAAAAACACAAAAATTGACAGCTGTGGTGGCATACACCTGTAGTTGGGAGGCTAAGGCAGGAGAATCAGGTGAGCCCAGGAGGTGGAGATTGCAGTCCCGAGATCATGCCATTGCACTCCAGCCTGGGTGACAAAGCGAGACTCTGTCTCATTTAAAAAATAAAAAAAAGAATTTAGATCAGATGGGGAAGGAAAGGAGGAATGATGATAGAGAACACTATTTTATACTCCACTGGTAGAAAAGCAGGGTATAAATGATTACTGAAGAATATAATCTTATTTTGTTTCAAGCAGCTTCTGAATCATAGCCATTAAAATAGTTTCCATAAACATTATTTTCTTCATTGTCACTAACATCACCACTGCCTTGAACATGCAATAAAAAATTGCAGCCCAAAATAATTTCAGAAGACAGGGTGTTTTTAATAGATTGTCCTCAACTTGGAGTTCCTTCTTCTTCTGTGGCTCTTATAATCATGATTTATTTACCTTTAGGTGTGATTAAACATTTTCTTTTCAAGTTTGGCACGTCTCACTTAGAGATCTCTTCCAAATCTGCCATTCCTTAGGACTTGCCGTTGAAGCCTTCAGTGTAACTGCCTGCAACGTGTAAGTCTGTGTAGTCCAGACTGTCACTAACTAGCCAGACAAACTGGGGCAAGGTTACCTGACTTCATCACACCTGCATTTCCTCAACACATAATAGAACAAGATTAAACTTTTTCCTAAGGGGGTCCTTTCTAGCTTATTTTTTAAGTCTTTTTTTTTTTTTCTTTTTGAGACAGAGTCTCATTCTGTCACTAGGCTGGAGTGCAGTGGTGCAATCTCGGCTCACCGCAACCTCCGCATCATGGGTTCAAGCGATTCTCCTGCCTCGGCTTCCTGAGTAGCTGGGATTATAGGTGCCCGCCACCATGCCCAGCTAATTTTTGTATTTTTAGTAGAGATAAGGTTTCACCATTTTGGCCAGGCTGGTCTTGAACTCCTACCTCAGGTGATCCACCTGCCTCAGCCTCCCAAAGTGCTGGGATTACAGGCATGAGCCACCGCACCCAGCCTTTTCCTCAAGTTTTAAGTTTACCATTTTATCACTTTACACTGCTGTGGAAGGGAACAGATTTTCATAGAAACTAAAACAGAATTAAAAAACACAACACTGTCTTAATATACACATGTAATTTTAAAATCATTTTCCTCTTATTCCTCAGGGATGCAGTAATTTCAACAAAGTAATATCAAGTTCTGAATCAGGGGAATTGGCAGAAGTTCAGATTATGAGCTAAATGCCTCAACATTGACAAAAACTTAGACAAATTGTGCATTCATCCTGTCACATGATCTGACTAATTTCCAAGATTTCTGCGTTGGGGAAGTAAAGAGAATTTTCTACAGTACTACCCTGCGGAGGCAGAAGTAACTCTCTAATTCTGTTCTACAGGTAGTGGGCTACGCAACTCTCTTGATAATGCAGCATTTGAATGGCAAAATGAACGGACCCCAAATATAGTAAGGCCAATGCAAAGGTAAAATGCCAGAGCACAGTGATTTGACTCTTCTTCTTTTTTTTTTTTTTTGAGACAGAGTCTTGGTCTGTCGTCCAGGCTGGAGTGCAGTGGCGCAATCTCGGCTCGCTGCAACCTCCGCCTCCTGGGTTCAAGCCATTCTTCTGCCTCAGCCTCTCGAGTAGCAGGGATTACAGGCACCCGCCACCATGCCTAGCTAATTGTTTTGTATTTTTAGTAGAGATGGGGGTCTCACCATGTTGGCCAGGCTGGTTTCAAACTCCCGACCTCAATTGATCCACCTGCTTTGGCCTCCCAAAGTGCTAGGATTACAGGTGTGAGCAACTGCTCCCAGCCTTCTTTTAAATCTATGTTTCCCACTCAAAACACATTCTTGTTATTTGATACCTAAAAACATAATCTTCACAAATGCAGGTTTAGAATTGAAAAGGTATATACAGGCTGGGCGTGGTGGCTCACGCCTGTAATCCCAGCACTTTGGGAGGCTGAGGCAGGCGGATCACTTGAAGTCCGGAGTTCAACACCAGCCTGGCCAACATGGTGACACCCGTCTCTACTAAAAATACCAAAATTAGCCAGCCGTGATGGCATGTGCCTGTAATCCAAGCTACTTGGGAGGCTGAGGTAGGAGAATTGGTTGAACCTGGGAGGGCAGAAGTTGCAGCGAGCTGAGATCACGCCACTGCACTCTAGCCTGGGTGACAGAGCAAGACTCCGTCTCAGAAAAAAAAAAAAAAGCTATATACTTATAAACACATAAAAGATTCACTTTTTTAGTTTAATTGGCTGCTATAAAAGAAAACTGAATGCTGACCTAGCTATTTTATTTGCCAAAGTTACTGAAAGAGATGGCTAAAAGGCAAATTATTTCTAGGTCAGTATGTTCTTCATCAATAAGTGAATGTAGTCTAGTACTATTTCTATTAAGAAGGCCAAAACTAGCCTGACCAACATGGCGAAACCCCAACCCTACTAAAAATACAAAAAATTAAGCCGGCGGTGCATGCCTGTAGTCCCAGCTACTCGGGAGACTGAGATGGGAGAATCACTTGAACTCAAGACACAGAGGTTTCAGTGAGCCGAGATCACGCCACTGCATTACACTGTGGGTGAGAGCGAGACCTCCTATCTCAAATACAAAAAAACAAAAAAAAGAAGGCTGAAGCTTTAACAACAACAGACACTTAAACTTTTTCCATAATGTAAAAAAAAAGTATTATGTGTATTTCCTTAAATAAACTATATTTTAGCCATTTCAACATTTTACAGTTTCAGTGTAAACTGAATTTTTAACAAACTTTAAAACAGTGGTATAACCCACCATAATTGAAAATGCTAATCAACTACATCTTCACCTTCCCTCTTTGCTCTACATGGTGGGGCCCAGCTGTGGGAGTGGGGACAACAGATTGCCTCGGACTATCAGCTTTTTCAGCATCACCTCAGCTAGAGAGCACCTAGCCTGAGGTCATGCCCCTTCCTGAGGCTGCCCATATCCAGTGATAGGGAAGAGAAGGCAGAGGACAGGTCCGGCCATTTCAGCCCAAGGGGACAGCAAAGTGGGAAATACCATAGGCTCTACTGAGCCAACACCTCAGATTGGCCTTTTCTTCTGCTTCTTTCTATTTCTCGTCAACAGGTGTTGCACCCTAGTAACATGAATTTTGTGTTTAGATTTGGGTCCCATCCCCAAAATATCTCATTATGTATATGCAAATATTTCGAAGTCTGAAAACAGTCCAAAATCCAAAACATTTCTGGTCCCAAGCATTTCAGATAAGGGAGACTGAACCTGTATTAACAGTTTTATCATCAGTGATATTAACTATAATCACGAGGTTACGGTAGTCTTTGCCACTTTTTTCCACTGTAAAACTGACATCTTTCCCTTTCCATACTCCATATTTTGGAGGCGAGTCACTAAGTCCAGCTCACAGTTAACGGGTATTAATCTCTACCTCTTGGAGGGGCATATATTTACATAAATTATTTAGAATTCTACTGTAAGGAAGATTTGTCCCCTCTCCTCCATTTATCCAAAATTTATCGTTCATCAATGTTTATCATTCATTTATAACAATATGGACTCATGTATATTTATCTTATACTTTGAGTTATAATCAAATACAGCTGACCCTTAAACAATGCGGGGTTTGGGATGCCAACCCCACTATGCAGTCACAAATCAGCATATGACTTTTGACTCCCTAAAAACTTAACTGATAGTCTAATGTTGACTGGAAGCATTACTGATAACATAAATAGACAATTAACACATATTTTGTATGTTATATGTATTATATACCCAGCAGGGGTATCCAAGGGAACAGATAGAGTCATGGGTTCTTAGTTTCTATTTCTGGTTAAGCCAGGAGAAAGCCCCTTCCTCATCCCTCTTTTCCACTTATCACTAGAGACAGAAACTAAAAAAAACATGGTTTCAGGCTGCTAAAAGCCTAAAACAACAAAACACAACAACAACAACAACAACAACAAGGCAGGTTGGACAAGCTTAATATGTAATATTACAACAGTAAGGCGGGTTGGAAAAGCTTAATATACTGCATTCTTACAATAAAGTAAGCTAGAAAAATGAAAAAAGAGGCAGGATGCAGTGGCTCACACCTGTAATCCCAGCACTTTGGGAGGCTTAGGCAGGCAGATCATGAGGTCAGGAGTTCAAGACCAGCCTGACCAATATGGTAAATGTGTCTCTACTAAAAATACAAAAATTAGCTGGTTGTGGTGGCGCACGCCTGTAGTCCCAGCTACTCAGAAGGTTGAGGCAAGAGAATTGCTTGAACCCAGGAGGCAGAGGATGTAGTGAGCCAAGATTGTGCCACTGTACTCCAGCCTGGGCGACAGAATGAGACTCTGTCTCATTTAAAAAAACAAAAAAACAGGTGCTGGAGAGGATGTGGAGAAATAGGAACACTTTTACACTGTTGGTGGGACTGTAAATGAGTTCAACCATTGTGGAAGTCAGTGTGGCGATTCCTCAGGGATCTAGAACTAGAAATACCATTTGACCCAGCCATCCCATTACTGGGTATATACCCAAAGGACTATAAATCATGCTGCTATAAAGATACATGCACACGTATGTTTATTGTGGCACTATTCACAATAGCAAAGAGTTGGAACCAACCCAAATGTCCAACAACGATAGACTGGATTAAGAAAATGTGGCACATATACACCATGGAATACTATGCAGCCATAAAAAATGATGAGTTCATGTCCTTTGTAGGGACATGGATGAAACTGGAAAACATCATTCTCAGTAAACTATCGCAAGGACAAAAAAACAAACACCGCGTGTTCTCACTCATAGGTGGGAATTGAACAATGAGAACTCATGGACACAGGAAGAGGAACATCACACTCCGGGGACTGTTGTGGGGTGGGGGGAGGGGGGAGGGACAGCATTAGGAGATATACCTAATGCTAAATGACGAGTTAATGGGTGCAGCAAAACAACATGGCACATGGATACATATGTAACAAACCTGCACATTGTGCACATGTACCCTAAAACCTAAAGTATAATAACAAAAAATAAAAAATTTAAAAAACAAACAAAAAACAAGGTAGAGAAAAGAAAACGCTATTAAGAAAAAAAAGAGAAAATATATTTACTATTCATTAACTGGAAGTAGATCACCATAAAAGTCTTCCTCCTTATTGTCTTAACATCGAGTAGGCTGAGGAGGAGGAGCAAAAGGAGGAATTGGTCTTGCTGTCTCATGGATGGCAGAGGCAGAAGAAAACCCATATATAAGCGAACCTGTACAGTTCAAAGCAGTGTTGTTCAAGGGTCAACTGTACTATTTAATTTGCTGCTCAAATTGTTCTAGCTTTGACCACTGGGTTCTCTTTAGATTAGCTCCTGTGTCCTTTTGACATGCCTCATTTCTTTTTTTTTTTTTTTTTTTTGGTTAAGTACTACCTTACCTTCTGGCACTACAAGAAGTTCCAGGCTCATGATTTTCCCTGCCCCAGCTGCCCCAATCCTAAAACCAGCCATCTATCCAAGGAGCTCTGCTACCTATTATTGAAGACTGACACTTAAAAAATAAAATCTGGCACTAGATGTGTTTGTTGCTACTGAGGTGTAAATGCTTCTAGGCCCTTCTCAGTGGACAGAGCTATGGAATATACAAAACCAAAGGAATAATATTTGTATTTCTAAGAAGCATCAATAGAGTGCCCTAAACTTAGTGAGGTGGCCATCAGAAATATTTTTAGTTCTAGAAATTAATAAAATATACTTCAATTGTTTTTTTTTTAAACTTTGGAATAAGGGAATATTAATTAGGATATAGACTAAACTGCTCTAACAAAAAGATCAAAAAGTAGACTTGAGCAAGACAGAATTCTGGTTCTCTTTCATTTATAAATTCAACAGTGCTATAGTTTGAATGTGTCCTCTAAAAGTTCATGTGTTGGCAACTTGGTGCCCAATGCAACAGTGGTGGGAGGTGGGGGCTGTACCCTCACGAATGGATTAATGCTGTTACCATGGGAGTGGGTTAATTACCATGGAAGTGGCTTTGTTATAAAACGGAGCTCTCTCTCTTGCACATACTTCCTTTTGCCTCCTACCCTTCTGCCAGGGGATGACCCTCACCACATCCTGACACCATGCTCTTGGGCTTCCCAGTCTCCAAAACCGTAAGAAATAAATTTCTTTTCTTTATAAATTACCCAGTCTATGGTACCCTGTTATCACAGCAGAAAAAAGACTAAAACAATGAATGGCTCAGAACTGCAAAAAGGGCTCAGCCACCTTCAAAACATCTCTGGTCTAAGCTGGCAGCCCAGTTCTCCTGATTTCCCAGCCAATGGGAAGGGACAAAGTGCCAGGAGAGCACACATTCCCTTTTAAGCGTATGACCCAGAAGCGGTACATATCAATTCATCCGCATCCTACTGTTCACAACTTAGTCACCTGGCCTCTCCAACCTGCAAAAGAGGACAGGAAGGGATGTGCCTGGATAAAATTCAGGAGGTTCTATTACTAAAATAAAGAACGGGGCCAGGCGCGGTGGCTCACGCCTGTAATCCAACATTTTGAGAGGTCGAGGCAGGTGGATCACCTGAGGTCAGGAGTTCAAGACCAGCCTGGCCAACATGGTGAAACCCTGTCTCTACTAAAAATACAAAATTAGCTGGGCATGGCGGCATGTGCTTGTAATCCCAGCTACTCAGGAGGCTGAGGCATGAGAATCGCTTGAACCTGGGAGGCAGAGGTTGCAGTGAGCCAAGATTGCACCACTGCACTCCAGCCTGGGAAACAAGAGTGAAACTCTGTCTCAAAAACAAAAAGGCAGGGGAGCAGGGAGAACAGATGTTGAGGTTTTAAAATTAGCATTCTCCGACAGAGAAAACCCACTTCTGTTTTTATCACAGCATTTTGTCTGTGGATTTATTTTTAATACAGCAACAAATAATATGTTTAATACCTATCCAAATGGGCTAAAATTTTGTCACAATAATAAGTTAAGAATAAGATAGGACAGGCGCAGTGGCTCATGCCTGTAATCCCAACATTCTGGGAGGCCAAGGTGGGCAGATAACTTGGGGTCAGGAGTTCAAGACCAGCCTGGCCAACATGGTGAAACCCTGTCTCTACTAAAAATACAAAAATTAGCTGGGTGTGGTGACGGGCACCTGTAATCCCAGCTATTCGGGAGGCTGAGGCAGGAGAATTGCTTGAACCCAGGGAGCAGAGGTTGCAGTGAGCCGAGATCATGTCACAGCACTCCAGTCTGGGTGACAAAGTGAGACTCTGTCTCAAAAAAAAAAAAAAAAAAAAAAAGAGTAAGGTAAATAAGTAATGATAATGTAAGATTGCACCCCATAAAATAAAACAGGAATCCATGAGTCCACAATCAAGTAAATAAATACATGGAAAAATAAATGAGAAGAGAAAGCTCTTCCTTACAGTAGAATACCAATTAAAAAATTATTAAATAATCATGGAATTAGAAAATTCCCACTTGGCAATACATAATGCTAACTTATGCAGAGAAGATACATCAATAAATAATAAAACCAGGCCAGGCACAGTGGTTCCTGCCTATAACCCCAGCACTTTGGGAGACCAAGGCAGGAGGATTGCTGGAGGTCAGGAGTTCGAGACCAGCCTGGACAACATAGTGAGAGTCCCATATGACAAATTAAAAAACTATCCAGGCACAGTTGCATGCACCTGTAGCCCTAACTAGTGGTAAGGCTGAGGGCTGAGACAGGAGGAATACTGGAGCACAGGAGGCAAAGGCTGCAATGATTGCACCACTGTACTCCAACCTCAGCAACAGAGCAAGAACCTGTCTCTAAGAAATAAATGAATAAATACATACATTTTTTTAAATGCTAAAACCTCCTCATTAGTATAGTGGCAAGTAAAAAATAAATAAATAAAAATGTAAAAACAAAAGAATAAATGCTAAAACCTATGGGTGAAAGTTAGATGACAAACCAGACGGTCTCAAAGTTAACACCCTGTGTTAATCTGTTTTGTGTTGCTATAAAAGAATACCTGAGGCTTGGTAATTTATAAAGAAAAGATGTTTATTTGGCTCATGGTTCCGCAGGCTGTACAAGCATGGTACCTCAGCTACTGATGAAGCCTCAGGAAGCTTTTAGTCATGGCAGAAGGGAAGGGAAGCAAGTGGATCACATGGCAAGAAAGGAAACAAAAGAGAAGCCAGGCTCTCTCAAACAAGCTCTCACATGAACTAACAGAGGGAGAAGTCACTTATTACTGTGGGGAGGGCACTAGGACATTCATGAGGAGTCTGCTCCCATGACCCCAACACCTCCCACCAGGCCCCATCTCCAACAATGGGAATCACATTCCAACAAGAGATATGGAGGGGACAAATACCCAAACTATATCACTTCCTGAAAATGTTTATTAATTACAATGGGAAAAGAGTAACTTTACTTGGGGAGGAATCTCACAAACACAAGCTTACTGAATAATCAGATAACATCCCCAGTGACAGGATAAGTGAATATCATGTACCACCTGAGGGGAGAAGAGTACTACATCATTTCTATAATATGACAGCCAAAATTCTATGACCTGAATCAAATCATGAGGAAATCAAACTTACACTGAAGGGCAGTCTCCAAAATAACTAGCCCATAATCTTCAAAAGCATCAAACCCATCAAGGTCAAAAAAGGACTAGGAATTGTTCTGGAATAAAGGAGTCTGAGAGGACATGACAGTGAAATGCCAGGCTTGGATCCCTGTGCTACAAAGGACGTTATGAGGACAAATTGATAAGGCCTAAACGGGATCTCACGGTGAAGGGCACATGGGAATTCTTCATACTGCTCTTACGACTTTTACGTAGGTTTGAAATTTTTATAAAATAAAAATAAATTTTTGGCCGGGTATAGCGGCTCACACCTGTAATCCTAGCACTTTGGGAGGCAGAGGCGGGCAGATCACTGGAGGCCAGGAGTTTGAGACCAGCCTGACCAACATGGTGAAACCTCCATCTCTACTAAAAATACAAAAATTAGCCGGGCATGGTGGTGTACGCCTGTAATCTCAGCTACTCAGAAAGCTGAGGTATAAGAATTGCTTGGATCTCAGAGGTAGAGGTTGCAGCGAGCCGAGATTGTGCCACTGCACTCCAACCTGGGCAACAGAGTAAGACCCTATGTCAAAAAAAAGTAAAAAAAAGATCACTTTCATTAATTACTATAGTCTGAATGTGTCCTCCAAAATATGTATGTTGAAACTTAATGGCCAATATGAAAGTATTAGGCAGTAGGATGTTCAGGAAATTATTAAGTCCTGAGGGCAGAGCCCTCATAAGCAGGACTAGGGCCCTTATAAAATGGTGTAAAAGGATGGGTTCACTCTCTTCCACTCTTCTGTCATATGAGAACACCTAAACAGTGCCATCCATGAGCAATGAGGCTTTACCAGATACCGAATCTGCCAGCACCTTGATCTTAGACTTTCCAGCCTTCAGAACTGTGAGAACATGAATTTCAGCACTTTATAAATTACCTAGTCTCAGGTATATTGTTGTAGCAGCACAAACAGACTAAGACATTGATGTTACGAAATCCTACATCTATTGTAAGATTTTCCATTTTTCTTGGTAATAAATTTGCATCATGGATAGTTTATGAGAAAATGTGTAAAAGAGACTAAATGCTATTGACTCACTGGATAGGAATAAACATTAGCATTAAATGAAGAACGGTACCTGAATATGGATTAATCTTACATGTGGTTAGTTTATGAATATTTTTTGCATCAGGATGAATTTTATTTCTTTATACAACCCATACCTATGGGGCTGTATATCTTTATTTATTAATTCTTATATTGTCTCTTTTAATGCTCACCATAAACCTGTGAGTGCTATTATTATTATTATTTGAGACGAAGTCTTGCTCTTGTCGCCCAGGCTGGAGTGCAATGGCACGATCTCAGCTCACTGCAGCCTCTGCCTCCAGGGTTCAAGCGATTCTCCTGCCTCAGCCTCCTGAGTGGCTGGGATTACAGGCACCCACCACCATGCCTGGCTAATTTTTGTGTTTTTAGTAGAGACGGCGTTTCACCATGTTGGCCAGGCTGGTCTCCTCACCTCATGATCCACCTGCCTTGGCCTCCCAAAGTGCTGGGATTACAGGCGTGAGCCACTGCACCCAGCCTAAGTGCTGTTATTATTATTAACCTCTTTTACAGATGATGAAAATGAGGTTTGGAGAGGTTAAATACCTAGTTCACAGAGCTGCTAAGTCACAGAGCTGGACTTTGGAACCAAGAAATTAAACTATAGAACTTATTCTCTAAACAGTAACAAATTATTTGAGTAAAATGTAAGCCATTTCATTCTTTCATTCATAACAAACATGTATGCTTATTGATAGCAATGGAGAGTTGGAAGACCCACACAAATTGCCACATTAATTCCTACCTGTGTCTGCCTCATTGCCCGTTCCACTCGGCGTGTGCTTCCTCTCTCAAGTTTTGTCCGGAGGATCAAGGCTGATGTCTGAATGGCCCAGAACTTTGGTTGTGAAAGCAAACACTGATAGAAGCGGGAGGAAAAAAACATAGAAAAGAGATAAGCTAGGTGATCTCATTCTAAATAGGACAAAATTAATTCTTCCAAAATATCAGGGTACAGTTAAACACAGATTTGAAAATCTTCCCAGTTAACAGAAAGTTCTCTTTTTCTCAATGTGTATTACAGAAATCATTCTAAAACATATGAGAATGCTTTCTGGCATTTGTTAGGGTAGGGAGTCTCCAATTTTAATGAAAATGCATTCCTAGAAGGGGCATCTTAACAAAGACTGGCCTATATCAAAACCGAATATGCACACACTAAAATGTAACCCCAGAGAAAGCTGTGACCACCATTACTCAGAGAATACAGTAGAAATCATCCAGTATGATCACAAATGTAGTGGGAAACAAAGTGAAAGTACTGGATAAGTGAAAACAGGGACAAAATGTACTATGATAAACACTGACTCCTTGGTATAATGAGCACAATTTAAACTCTCTTTGATGACAACTTGGAATCTGATATTGTCTCTGGGTATCATCCACAACAATTACTTTCAGTAAAGATTACTACAAATAAAGGAGAAAGACCTGTTTATTTATCTGAAAGTTGATGCCATCCTTGGTCCTTCTCTTGTTTCCAAAAGTCAGGTTTGGAAAACATCTTAGAGTACAATTAATCACTGAAAATCTAGCTACTCATTAGAAGTACCTGGGAAGCTTGGTATTCTAAAAGTATATCAGATCCCTGAGAGCAGAATGTGGGCGTCAGTTTTGGTGGCTGTTTTTTTTTTTTTTTTTTTTTTTTTGAGACAGGATCTCACTCTGTCACTGAGGCTGGAGTGCAGTGGCATGATCACGGCAAGCTACAACTTCGGCTTCCTGAGCTCATGCAATCCTCCCACCTCAGCTACCCAAGTAGCTTGGACGGCAGGCCTGTACCACCATGCCCGGCTAATATATTTTATTTTATTTTTTGTAGAGACAGGATCTCCCTATGCTGCCCAGGCTGGCATCAGTGTTTTTTAAAATACCCCCCATGTAATTCTCAAGTGTAGCCAACTTTAAGAACTATTAGGCTGGGTCAAATGGTATTTCTAGTTCTAGATCCCTGAGGAATCGCCACACTGACTTCCACAATGGTTGAACTAGTTTACAGTCCCACCAACAGTGTAAAAGTGTTCCTATTTCTCCACATCCTCTCCAGCACCTGTTGGTTCCTGACTTTTTAATGATTGCCATTCTAACTGGTGTGAGATGGTATCTCATTGTGGTTTTGATTTGCATTTCTCTGATGGCCAGTGATGATGAGCATTTTTTCATGTGTTTTTTGGCTGCATAAATGTCTTCTTTTGAGAAGTGTCTGTTCATGTCCTTCGCCCACTTTTTGATGGGGTTGTTTGTTTTTTTCTTGTAAATTTGTTTGAGTTCATTGTAGATTCTGGATATTAGCCCTTTGTCAGATGAGTAGGTTGCAAAAATTTTCTCCCATTTTGTAGGATGCCTGTTCACTCTGATGGCAGTTTCTGTTGCTGTGCAGAAGCTCTTTAGTTTAATGAGATACCATTTGTCAATTTTGGCTTTTGTTGCCATTGCTTTTGGTGTTTCAGACATGAAGACCTTGCCCATGCCTATGTCCTGAATGGTATTGCCTAGGTTTTCTTCTAGGGTTTTTATGGTTTTAGGTCTAACATGTAAGTCTTTAATCCATCTTGAATTAATTTTTGTATAAGGTGTAAGGAAGGGATCCAGTTTCAGCTTTCTACATATGGCTAGCCAGTTTTCCCAGCACCATTTATTAAATAGGGAATCCTTTCCCCATTGCTTGTTTTTGTCAGGTTTGTCAAAGATCAGATAGTTGTAGATATGCAGCATTATTTCTGAGGGCTCTGTTCTGTTCCATTGATCTATGTCTCTGTTATGGTACGGGGTATATACCCAAAGGACTATAAATCATGCTGCTGTAAAGACACATGCACGCATATGTTTATTGTGGCACTATTCACAATAGCAAAGAGTTGGAACCAACCCAAATGTCCAACAACGATAGACTGGATTAAGAAAATGTGGCACATATACACCATGGAATACTATGCAGCCATAAAAAATGATGAGTTCATGTCCTTTGTAGGGACATGGATGAAACTGGAAAACATCATTCTCAGTAAACTATCACCAGGACAAAAAACCAAACACCGCATGTTCTCACTCATAGGTGGGAAGTGAACAATGAGAACACATGGACACAGGAAGGGGAACATGACACTCCGGGGACTGTTGTGGGGTGGGGGGAGGGGGGAGGGACAGCATTAGGAGATATACCTAATGCTAAATGACGAGTTAATGGGTGCAGCAAACCAACATGGCACATGGATACATATGTAACAAACCTGCACATGGTGCACATGTACCCTAAAACTTAAAGTATAATAATAATAAAAAGAATGATTAAAAAAAGAAAAAAGAAAAAAAAGAACTATTAGGCTAAGATAAAATATTTGTCTTTTATCAAACTCATTCATAACTCCAAACTCTCATTAAAGGTTAGCAAGAAGTCCTTCAGCCTATGACTCCTTACAGTTCATTTCACTCATTTTTATTACCTGCCTGACTCCTACAGGCACTTGAATTTTTAACCTCTAATCTAGACCAACTAACCTCTAATCTAGACCAACCCCCTTACAATTAAGAGGAAAATGAAGCACCAATAGGTTAAATTATCTGCTCAATGTCACACCTCTATTAATAGCAAAAGCTGGTACTAACACTTGGTATCCTAAGTCCCAGAACACCTTTATATTATTTTATAACATTTTCTCTAAATAAACTTGTGCTCATTTAAATAGCTAAATTAAGATATGACTACTTCCTGGACATGGATGATACTACCAAAGAAACATTAGAAAGTAGAGTAATGTAAAAAGAGGACTTGGAGATGGTGAAGGAAGAGGAGTACGTAAAGAATACATGAATAAGAGAGAAGAATCAAAAGAACATAACCTTAGTGAAATTTGTTCATTAATTCACTTGAGCACCTACTCCCTACATGGCAGTGTATACTAGGCCCTAAGGACAGAATAGCAAACAAAACAGACAGGATCCCTGCCCCCATAAAATATATATTCTAATCTTACTCTTCTATAATTAACTTTGCAAATTAAAATATTTTCATCCCCTTCAAATACAGTTTACAAGATTTAATGTGTAACCTTATCTCGTTGGCCTCCATTAACTTAAATCTACAAAAAGAATGAATTTACCAACATAAATAGGTGCATATGGCCCTATAAAAATATGAAAGAGAAGACATTAAAAAACACTAATTCTTTAAAATGTACAACACTACTTGTCAGATTTTATTATAAAATGTGATCTCAAGAATTTTCAGGCAGGGCGTGATGGCTCACACCCGTAATCCCAGCACTTTGGGAGGCTGAGGCGGGTGGATCACCTGAGGTCAGGAGTTCGAGACCAACCTGGCCAACGTGATGAAACCCAGTCTTTAATAAAAATACAAAAAATAAGCTGGGCGTGGTGGCGGGTGCCTGTGATACCAGCTACTCAGGAGGCTGGGGCAGGAGAATCGTTTGAACCTGGGAAGTGGAGGTTGCAGTGAGCCGAGATTGCGCCATTGCACTTCAATCTAGGCAACAAGAGTAAAACTATGTCAAAAAAAATAAATAAAAAGAATTTTCAAAGGAAAGGACTTTTCTCATTAGGTAAATCTGCAACACTGATTCCACTACCCACAACAGGTCACATTACTGCCTTCATTTTCTTTTCATCTTATTAAAGGGATTATCATCTATAATCCCATGACAACAGAATGGAAGAGTACTGAGGAAAAGGCTCTGTAAAACAGTGGGAAAAGTCTGCAGAGTGAAAGATTGAGAGGCATCCCAGCCCCACCAAGTGACCTGGCGAAGTTACTTGACCTCCCTGGGTGTCTCACTTTCCTCCTCTCTAAAATTGGAGTAGCATTCCCATCTCTCACAGAGTTGGGAGCATTAAGTAAGTAAGAATAAGTAAAGCTTAATGGAGCCTATGAGAGTTCCCACTGAAAAGCACATCTGGCCCCTCCAGGAGCTCTCCTCCTCCAGCGTTTACACTCACCCTTAACAGAAAATCCCTCTCTGGGGTGGGCATGGCAACGGTGCTCACCTTCCAACCACACTGATCATTCTGCCAGCAACAATGGTGCAGTGCACAGACCAGCTCAGCCCATGGGCTTGTCAGAGTTAAACCCACCTTTAAAAAGGTTGTCCCAAACGCTTGCACAGCAAAGGGATGAAATATCTTCCTTAGATAACAAAGACACACTGTTTTCTACACTGGTATGAGAACAAGAGGCTTGCCTAAGATTTTTATTTGAAGGTCAACCAAAACATTCTCACTAAACACTGAAAATAAGATACAATCTGACAGACATTTGAAAAGCTTTAAAGAAGGAACTAACTGGATAATAGCATCACTGAAGAATGTAATGATTGATGTCTATTTGGCTGGGAGATATAAAGACTTAAGAAAGTCTTTCTGAAAGGAAGCGATTGCACATAGGCTATATTCAATATATTTTATAAAACACTGCTGCCCATGAAGTAAGAATTGATCATAACATGGGACATTGGGTAAGTAAGAAGAAAACTAAACAGGAGATATGTTGATTTATGAAGCTCTATTGACTTATAAGAAAATGGCATTTTTTAAAAATGTCAGCAACCAAATGCAATGGAGAGAACACCAATCTAACCTACCTAAGCAGCAGGCCAACCCCAGCCGGTAAGAGCTCAAGCCATAATCTACACAAACATCTGGATAGAGTTAATTCAGTCTTCACCATGCCCCCCAATAGGGGGTTACTGCTCTTATTTCCATTCAATTTAGAACTTGAGAAGTGATCACCCAATGCCTACAAGGCTGGCTCTGTCTCATTTAGGTCTTGGCCTAAATGTCACTTTGTGAGGGAGCCTTCTCAACCACCTCATCTAAGTGACTCCATCTCTATCCAGTGATTCTCTATCACTGCATCTAGTTTGGTTCCTCCAGGGCAGATGTCCCAGCTATTTGATTCCTAGTACCTTACATCTGTCTGGTACATTGCAAGAAAGGGATAAAAAGTGGGACAAAGAAAGAGACTTTTCTTTTGTCTTCTTTTACAAAGGGACAAGGGCATACAAAGGTGGTTCTTCTGAAACAGAAATGTAAACTAACAGTGACTGGTGCTCATGGAAATCCACCTAATCGATTCTTTTTTTGGGCATTCCCTAGATAGAACTGGGAACATATGCTCCCAAGGACACAACATTGTAAATAATAACTAGCTATCGTGACATAATACTTTTATTACTATGACCTAGGCAATCTGGGGTTTATATAGGCTTTTGTAAGGCAACTCAGAAACTTAAACACTACTTAAAATATTTTTTCTTTAAGACAACATACATTCCAAATTCTAAAAAAAAAAAAAAAACTTTATGGCTGGGTGAGATGGCTCAACTGTAATCCCAGCACTTCGGGAGGCTGAAGCAGGAGAATCACTTGAGACCAGGAGTTTGAAATCAGTCTGGGCAGCATGGCAAGCCCCTGTCTCTACAAAAAAATTTATCAAATTTGCTGGGTGTGGTGGCATGTGCAGGTAGTTCCAACGACTCAGGAGGCTGAAGTGGAAGGACCACTTGTGTCCGGTCAAGCCTGCAGTGAGCCATGATCACACTACTGCACTCCAGCCTGGGCTGAACAGAGTGAGACCCTGTATCAAAAATAATAGTCATAATATTCTATTTGCTTCATGGCAAGTAATAATATAATAAGGTGCCAACATAATGTGTTACCATGCTTTGTAAAAATCTACAAATTAAGATTAATTATTACTGGCCAGGCACAGTGGCCACTTTTGGGGCTGAGGCAGGCGGATCACTTGAGGTCAGGAATTCAAGACCAGCCTGGCCAACATGGTGAAACCCCATCTCTATTAAAAATAACAAAAATTAGCTGGGCGTGGTAGTGCACACCTACAGTTCCAGCTACTCAGGAGGCTGAGGCATGAGAATCGTTTGAACCCAGGAGGCAGAGGTTGCAGTGTGCCAACATCATTCCACTGCACTCCAGCCTGAGTGACGGAGTGAGACTGTCTCCAAAACAAAAAAATCAATTCTTTCCTAAACTACCTTGAATTCCTCTACCATCCCAGCCATTATCTATGTGCCCTTGAATAAGCAGGTTAAGCTCTGTGAGACTAAAGATGTCTTATCCATAAAGAGAAAAATGTAGACTAAAAGTTAACCAACTACCTCCAAAATTCTGTAGCAATGAAGGGAAAATAAGGTCATAAATTCCTAAGATCATCTTTGTTGAATTTTGGTATATTTTAACATTATAATGCAATTATTACAAACTTCATATTTACTGAAATATCTTATAAACACATTTCTTTACTGTTCAGTAAAAGTGTAAGAAAGAAGTTTACTTGAGAACAGCTAAACTGCTCAGATACCAAAAATTGGTAAAGATAAAAGAAGACGTTGAAAACACCAAATTGTGACTTAACAGATTTGGAATGGTGTCTTACATATTAAGAGGTTAAATAAGCACAGAGTTTCAGCCTTGATAATAAGAGGCAATGAGTGACTGAAAACATGGACCTAAATATAAGCTGATATAATTTGTTATTACCATAGAATTCTAGCTACCCACTATTTCTTTTTGTTTGTTTTTTTTTGAGAAAGGGTCTCACTCTATTGCCCAGGCTAGAGTGCAGTGGTGCAGTCTCGGCTTACTGCAACCTCCGCCTCCCAGGCTCAAGTGATTCTCCTGCCTCAGCCTCCTGGGTAACTGGGACTACAGGCACTTGCCACCATACCTGGCTAATTATTTTAATTTTCTGTAGAGACAGGGTTTCGCCCAGGCTGGTCTCGAACTCCTGGGCCCAAGTGATGAGCCCACCTTGGCCTCCCAAAGTGCTAGGATTACAGGTGTGAGCCACCACGCCCATCGGCTACTCACTAATTCTGTGAGTGGAAAACCAAATGCATCAGGGAATAACAGGAGCTGTAAAACTTTTAGTGACTGCTCTATATTCTGTAGAAGATATTTTATGCTATCTTTGTATGAAAAAAGTAAATCTAGGCATTAGAAAAAATGCTCTCCAAATTAAATATAGTACTCCACATGATTCTGCAATTCCATTTCTGGGTCATGCCTGAAAGAACTGAAGTCAGATATTTGCACACCAATATTCATGGCAGCATTATACACATAGCCAAAAGGCAAAAACAACTCAAATGTTTGTGAAGGATCATAAAATGTGATATAGGCTGGGTGTGGTGGCTCACAGCTGTAATCCTAGCACTTTTGGAGGCCGAAGCAGGTGGAACACTTAAGGTCAGTAGTTTGAAACCAGCCTGGGCAACATGGTAAAACCCAGTCTCTACTAAAAACACACAAAAAAATTAGCTGGGTGTGACGGTGGGCGCCTGGAATCCCAGCTACTCGGGAGGCTGAGGCAGGAGAATTGCTTGGACCTGGGAGGCAGAGGTTGCAGTGAGCTGAGATCGCAACACTGCACTCTAGTCTGGGCGACAGTGCGAAACTCTGTCTCAAAAAATAAAAAATAAATAAAATAAAACAAAATAAAATAAACGAAAATGTGGTATAGAAACAACAGAGTATCAATCCACTTTAAAAAGGAATAGCATTCTGATATACACAACACAGGTGAACTTTGAGGACACCATGCTGAGTGAAGTCAGTCACAAAAGAACAATTTTTTTTTTTTTTTTTTTGAGGTGGAGTCTTGCTCTGTCACCCAGGCTGGAGTGCAGTGGTGCAATCTTGGCTCACTGCAACCTCCGCCTCCCAGGTTCAAGCAATTCTCCTGCCTCAGCCTCCCAAGTAGCTGGGATTACAGGTGCATGCCACCACGACTGGCTAATTTTCGTATTTTTATTTGTTAATTAATTTTTACTTTTATTTTATTTTATTTTATTTTTTGAGATGGAGTTTTGCTCTTGTTGCCCAGGCTAGAGTGCAATGGCACCATCTCGGTTCACTGCAACCTCCACCTCCTGGGTTCGAGGGTTCAAGTAATGGTCCTGCCCCAGCCTACCAAGTAGCTGGGACTACAGGCACCCGCCACCACACCCGGCTATTTTTTTTTTTTTTTTTTTTTTTTGAGATAGAGTCTTGCTCTGTCACCCAGGCTGGAGTGTGGTGGCATGATCTCGGCTCACTGCAACCTCCGCCTCCAGGGTTTAAGTGATTCTTCTGCCTCAGTCTCCCGAGTAGCTGGGACTACAGGCGCGCACCACCACACATGGCTACTTTTTGTATTTTTAGTAGAGACAGGGTTTCACCATATTGGCCAGGCTGGTCTTGAACGCCTGACCTCGTGATCTGCCTGCCTTGGCCTCCCAAAGTGCTGGGATTATAGGCGTGGGCCACCGCGCCCGGCCTAATTTTTTATATTTTTAGTAGAGATGGCATTTCACCATGTTGGCCAGGCTGGTTTTGAACTCCCGACCTCAGGTGATCCACCCGCCTTGGCCTCCCAAAGTGTTGAGATTACAGGCATGAGCCACCACGCCCGGCCTACAAAAGAACAAATATTTTATGATTCCCCTTAAATAAGGTACCTAGAGTAGTCAAACTCATAGGGATAGAAAGTAGAATGGTAGTTGCAAGGGCTAAAGGGAGGGGAGAAAGGGAGTTATTGTTTAATGGATACAGAGTTTGGAAAGCTGAAAAAGTTCTGCATATGGATAATACCGATGGTTGCACAACACTGTGAATGTACTTAATGCCACTGAACTGTACCCTTAAAAATGGTTAAGATGGTACATTTTGTGTTATATATACAAAAAAAATATGTATTTTACAAAACCACTACTGCTAAAATCCTTAAAAAGACAGAGCAGGCAGGGCATAGTGGCTCACACCTGTAATCCCAGCACTTTGGGAGGCCAACACAGGAGGATTGCTTGAGCCCAGGAGTTTGAGATCAGCCTAAGCAACACAGCAAGACCCTGTCTCTAGAAAAAATAAAAAATAAAAAAAATTAACCCAGTGTGGCAGTGCACACCTCTGGTACCAGCTACTTGACAGGCTGAGGCAGGAAGATTGCTTGAGCCTGGGGGGTCCAGGCTGCAGTGAGCTGTGTTCATACCAGTGCGTTTCAGCTTGGGCAACAGAGCAAGACCTTGTCTCAACAACAACAAAAAATATAGCAATCTTACATCAAATTTAGTATTGCTAAAAACATAAACAGAACATATAAAGACAGAAATATAATTACACCCAAAGTGTAATTATAGTATACTATAAAAGTAAAGTAATGAAAAATATTTCATTAGTTTTTTTAAGTCACTAATAATTTCTTTTTTTTTTTTAAATAGAGATGGATCTTACAATGTTACCCAGGTTGGTCTCAAACCCCTAGCCTCAAGTGATCCTCCTGTCTTGGCCTCCCAAAGTGCTGGGATTACAGGCATGAGCCACTAGACCTGGCTACTAATAATATTTTGTATGAAGTATCCAATATGCATATATACAACGCTCCCAAATTTCAGAATTTTTTTCCCAAAAGCTGGGTTATTTTAGCACATGAAAAGGCTCTGATATGTTTCTGTATAGTTATAGTAAACACTTTACTTTTAATTATTTCTCCCCAAAGGACACATTTTTATGAAGATATAAAATACATGTTAATTCTTATAATTCATATTTTTATTCCAATAATTCATAATCATTTCTCAGAAATGCTATGAAAATTTCTGAACAGTTTGCTCTGAAACTGGTCCTAAATAACAGAGATTACCAAAAGGCTGACAACTAGAGAGTTAGCCTCTTGTTCTGAGAAAAATGCAGTAACTACTCAACTGCAAAAGCCTCTACAACGGTGGTTCTAACCAGAATTTTATTTGTTCTGGATACAAGTTTCCTGTTTTTGCTGTTTTGTTATTTATTTTATTTATTAGTTTTATTTAATAAACACTTATATAACACATTCTATGTGCTGGTCAGGCAGTAGTCTAAGTGCTTTACAACAGTAATAGTATCTTTTCATAAAAAGAAGTGCTAACTATGGTCCAGCATATCATTTTTTGTTTTGTTAGAGCTTTACTGTCCTGTTTGACTGTCCTAAGGTCTCAAAGATGTTCTCCAACATTCATCCTCTAAGAGCTTTATAGTTTTGCTTTTCACTTTTATATATTTGATCTATCTGGAATTATGTTTTATATACAATATGATGTAGGGGTAAGATGCCCATTTTTCCTGTAGGTATATAAATTATCTAGTAATATTGATTGAAAAGTCTATCCTTCCTCACTGTATCACAACTCCACCTTTGCCATAAATCACTGTGTATGTATGGATCTGTTTCTAGACTACTGGTTGATTTATATTTCCTTGTGTCAAAATGTCTTAATTCTGTGTTTTTAAAGAGCATAAAAATAACCTCAAGAGCTTGTTAAAACACAGAGTTCTTGGCTCCAACCTCACAGGTTCTGACTGAACAGGGTTTAGGGTGGAGCCGGAGAAATTCCATTTCTAACAAGCTCCCAGGTGATGCTCATGCTGCTGGTCCAGGGACCCCAATTTGATGAGCACTGTCTTAAAACAGGTCTTGCTATCTGACAACAGAAGTCCTCCCCTCCAGCTCTGCTCTTCAAGACTGCCTGAGCTATATCCTTAGTCCTCTGCATTTCCATATGAATTTCAAAGTCAGCTTTAGTTTCATGAAAAAACAATAGAAACAATAAAAACAACAAATTCAAAGTTCTGGGACTTTCTTAAGGATTGTATTAATTTGTAGGTTAATTTGGAAAGACTTGAAATTTTAAAACGTGAAGTCCTCATGAACAAGAAATATCACTCCGTTTATTTACATCTTCATTAATTTATCTTAATTATGTTTTATAGATTTTTTTTTTTTTTTTTGAGACACAGTCTCACTCTGTTACCCAGGCTGGAGTACAGTGGTGCGATCTCAGCCCACTGCAACCTCTGCCTCCTGGGTTCACGCGATTCTCCTGCCTCAGCCTCCCAAGAAGCTGGGATTACAGGCGTTTACCATGACACCTGGCTAATTATTTTTGTATTTTTAGCCGAGACAAGATTTTACCATGTTGGCCAGGCTGGTCTTGAATTCCTGACCTCAAGTAATCTGTCCACCTCAGCCTCCCAGAGTGCTGGGATTACAGGTGTAAGCCACCGTGCCCCACCAGATTTTTAGTATAGAGATCTTATAAATCTTTTGATAGTTTATTCCTAGGAATTTGATGGTTTTTGACACTATTACAAATGCTTTTCTCTTTTTAATTTTTAAAAACGGTGGTAAAATACATATAACATAAAATATACCATTTTAACAATTTTTAAACACACAGTTAAGTAATGTTAAGTACATTCACATTGTTGTACAACCAGTCTCCAGAACTCCTTTCATCTTGCAGCTGAAACTCTATACCCATTAAACAACTCCCAATCCCCCTTCCCCCAACCCCCGGCAACCCGTTCTGCTTTTTGGTTCTATGAATTTTGGCTACTCTAGGTACTTCATGTGGAATTATATAGTTGTAAATGCTATCTTATTTTTAACCATGGATTCTATTAACTGTGGTAATTTGATGAAATATCAGCTCACTAAGTTATAAGTATTTGGTTAAAAATCAAAATGGGTTTGAAAAAGAACCCTAAGAAAGCTGGTGGATTCAAAACTCCCTGCTTTCATGGCTGGGTGTGGTGGCTCACGCCTGTAATCCCAGCAATTTGGGAGGCCGAGACAGGCAGAACACTTGAGCCCAGGAGTTCAAGACCAGGCTGAGCAACATGGGGAGACCTGTCTCTACAAAAAAAAAAAAAAAAAATTAAAAAAGAAAATCCCCACATTCGGAATTAGCACACTGCTGAAGAACCTCACGCCATATGCAACCATGTACTTATCCATGAGATGGAATTTCCGCCACTTTTACACATCAAAACAAAGGCCAGTAACCACTTACAAAGGAGTGATAACATTTGCGTGCCTGTCTTAAGAAAAGTTCTCTCATTTCTTCTCTCTCATTGACCAAAATCTATAAAAGGTGGCTCACTGAGCCAGTAAACTTTTACAAGTATATAATTTTTCATATACTTTTAATATTTTTATGATTGTTGTGAATAGTGAAATCAACTCTATTTTATTTATAGTTATAATGTTTTATAAATTAAAGAATCAATTCACTTCAGCAATTGTTGATAAGGTGTGTAAGAGGATATTTTGAGAACAAAAGAGAAGTATTCATTAAAGATTAAGAGATGCAGGCCGGGCGCAGTGGTTCACGCCTGTAATCCCCGCACTTTGGGAGGGTGAGGTGGATTGATCACCTGAGGTCAGGAGTTCAACACCAGCCTGGCCAACGTGGTGAAACCCCACCTCTACTAAAAATACAAAAATTAGCTGGGCGCGGTGGCGTGTGCTTGTAATCCCAGCTACTTGGAAGACTGAGGCAGGAGAATCACTTGGTGGAGGTTGCAGTGAGCCGAGACTGCACCATTGCACTCCAGCCTGGGCAACAGAGAGAGACTCTGTCTCAAAAAAAACAAGTAAATATTCATATGATGACAAGCTATATATGTACACAAGAAGGACTTATTATTTTATTCAGCTAGCAATTTCCCACTGTATGGGCATTTCCCTCATGTCCCAGAAAAGTAGCAAAGAAAATTCTGTACCATCATCAAAGAGGATCTAGAGTGTCGTTTCTATTAAAAACAAATTTCCTTTTCATTCTTATCACTGCACGTTTCAAATAATCTTCTTCCAAAGGCCACTAGGATACCTTTAGATGACGTACAACCAGGCTACTCCTTTAAACACTGAAGGCGCTTTCAGATAGCTGCTTTTTCCATACATAAATCAAAGCCAGCTCAGAGCTCTCCTTGTGCATGATTGTTTGGCTACACTAAAGCCAAATTGAACGATGCCCACCCAGGTCATGCTGATCTTCCAAAGCAAGGAACAAAGAAATACTATAAAAAGCAGAAGTATCCCCGCTTTTTAATTATCTACTTAAAAGAGCATTCATTTTTGAAATCAGTACCAAATGAAAATAAGTTTAAAATTCCAAGTTTAATCTATAAATAATTCCCAGTAGAAGTGGAAGAGCAGCCCAAATCCCCTATCCTTGCTAGGTAGGTCATTTAAAAACTTTTTCAAATCTATTTTTCCCTAAGTCTCACTATTACCCTCAACAAAAGGACCCAAATACAACTTACATTCTCCCATCTCCTTGCCTTTGCTTATGCTATATCACTCCATCTAAACCCTATCTGTTGTTCAAGTTCCAACTCAAGTCCTCCCTTAGTGAACAAAGCCTTCTTGGACTGCTCAGTCCTAAATCCTGTCTTCCTTTCTTAGCAACTAGGGGATATCTTTATCTGTGCTATCGATTTGTAGTTTAAACTGCCTAGTATTGCTAAGTAGAGCTTCATAAATTTATCTGACTGGGCTAAATTAAAAATTCCATGAAAGCAAGTCCCAGGCTTTATGCCTTTATTTTTTCTACAACATCTAGTAGCATACTTGACAAATTTTGAGACTCTGGATCTTCTGCCATTAAGCTTTTAAAACTCTCTCTGCTATGCAAATTTTCATATAGACAGCAAAGACACCAGTGATCAATCCGCTGGTGACTTGGCTTCCTCAAAAAAGAAAAACCTCTGCATTCAGGAGACTTTAAGCAAAATGTTCTATAACAAAACCATGTTTTTTTCCTCATCATTGTTAAAGCAAGCAATATTACTCGAGGACCTGTTGTACACTGTCTTGATTCAAGTCAGTTTCCAAAAACCTACTCATGATGACCTTAAGCAAGGGCTTACTGTATATCCTTCACCCAATTCCCCAAATGTTAATGTTTTGCCACATGAACTATAGTTTACTTTCCATACCAGATATAGATTCTACTTAAAACAGTATTTACAGACTTAAAATAAATTCTACTAATTACCTATTTTTATATCGATTAACACAAGTTGCTAGAAATCATATATTAATACTTCACTTTATTTCAATTACCTATGCTATTCTATATACAAGTCTCATGTGCTAAGAAATCTTAAGGTTTTACATTCATCCTAGCTATCTTTCTATTTGTTATTTCTGTTGACTCTCAATCACAAAGGGGAAAAAATTTCAATTCAACAAGTATTTTTTCTATATCAATAATCTGTGTTAAACGAAAGGGTCAAAAGTACCCCCAACTTGAGCCCTAAACAGTATATTCCTCCAATTAAATTTGGGGTTTCTTTTACATGCAGGTTTCCAAAAATATATGGGGAAAACTAGCTTGATTTTGCTTCGAAAAAGCAGTAAGCTTCTTAATGAATGTGAACACTAAGCAATTTCCTATTGGGAATTTGTTCTCCTACATTTTTTCCACTTAATAATTAGGCAAATTGAATAGTTTGTGTTGTACTTCTGAAACTGGTGGCACAGAATAATCAATATTGAAACCCAAATCTATATTGATAATCTTAAATAGTATAGCTCTAAATGAATCTGTTCATGTGCATTCTTCCCTTTAGTGAAGTATATGACAGATAAATAAAACCCATATTCAGTATTGTGGCCTGTTTTGACAAATGCATACACCTATATAACCACTATTAAATCAAATTATAGAAATTGCTCATCATCCTAAAATGTTCCCTTGCAACATTTTGTAATCAATCTGTGATCTACTTTCTGTCATTACAACGTAGTTTTGCTATTCTAGAATTTTCATTAAATGGAATCATACAGCCTGGCTTCTTTAACTCACGATAATGTGCCTGAGATTCATCCATGCTGTTACATTTATCAGTATTTCATAACTTTTTATTGTTGAGTATTATTTCATCAGAGGGATACACGGCAGTTTATCATTCATTTGTTTTGATGGACACTTGGGTTGTTTCCAGTTTTAAGCTATTATGGATAAAACAGCCACGAGTATTTGTGTACAACTCTTTGTGAGGACACATACTTTCATTTCTCATGGCTAAATACCTGGAGAAGCAATTGATGATTAACTTTATAAGAAAATGCCAACCTGTGTCCCAAAGCAGTTGTGACATTTTACATTACCACTAGCATTGTATGTTCTAACTACCCCACAGAGTGTTATGTAAGTCTTTTCAGTAATGTATAGTGGTATCTTGTTGTGGTTTTAATTTGCATTTTTCTGATGACTAATGTTATTACACATCTTTCAAGCTCCTTTTGGCCATGCATATCTCTTTCTTCAAGTGTCTGTTCAAATATTTTATCCATATTTAATTGGTTGGTTTCTACTATTGAGTTGAAAGGGGTCTTTATCCTAAGTAAAAGTCTTTTGTGAGATACATGCAGTGTAAATATTTTCTCCTAGTCTATGGCTGGTGTTTTCATTTTCTTAATGTTGTCTTCAAAAAGCAGAAAGTTTTAATGTTAATAAAGTCCAATTTATCACTCTTTTTCTTTTATGGTTCATGCACTTAGTGTCCTAGCTCAAATTTCTTCACTACCCAATGTTATAACAATTTTACTTGAAGAAAAGATAGGAGGAAAACTTTGTAACATTGAGATCAGTGATTTAACTTCATGACTGACCTTCACATATAAATTTCTTCTCTGTTATCTTCTGTGGTCCATGGATAAAATACGCAGTTTAATTGTTTGGTTTACAAACATCTGGGGTTTTTCTAGATATGCAATAGTTATTGATGTCATTTAATTATGGAAAAAACTAAGTACTATAAGTAATCTATGGAAAAACTATGTACTACATGTAAACAATTTCTTAATTTATTCATTCATTCTTTCATTTATGGAGATTTGTTTTATGTCCCAGTATATGGTCTTGCTGCATTTACCACATGCATTTGAAAAGACCATGTATTCTAAGTGTATTCCATAAACATCAATTCAGTCAAAATGGCTGATAGTGTTGCCATTTATCTATGTATTTACTTGCTCTTTGCCAAGTTGTTCTAACAATTGCTGACAGAGGGGTGTTAAAATATTCAACTATGATTGTGACATTGCCTGTTTTTCAACTTAGTTCTATCCATTTCTATTTCATGTACTGTATAGTCATTATTAGATACATACATATTTATAATTACTATGTCTTCCTGATAAATAATCCCTTTATTATTATAAAGTTGTCCTCTCTGCCTCTGGAAATATTCTTTGTAATGAAGCCCATTTTACTTTATAATAATTTGGCAAATCTAGCCTTGTTATACTTACTGTTTTCATGGGATAATATTTTCCATCCATTTATTATGAACCCACCTGAGTCTTTACATTTAAAGTACATCTCTTCCAGGAAGCATATAGTTGTGTCTTGCTTTTTAATTCCATTATCAATCTTTGACTTTTATTTGGAGTATTTATCCATTAGCATTTAATATAATTATTCATATGGCTGGGTTTAAATATACCATTTTACCCTTTTTTGTTGTTGTTCCATTATGCTGCTTTTCCTGCCTTCTTTTTAAATAATCTGAATATATTTTAGGTTGCCACCTTGACTTCTTACTGGATTTTTAGCCAGATGCCTTTGCATTTTTAAGTGGTTGCTCTAGAATAATAATATCTTTAGTTTTCACAACCTATAATAGTGGAAAATCAATAATCTAATCCTTCACATAAAATGTAGAAACTTTGCAGCCATATAGGATCACTTGTTCACCCTTGCATGCCTTCTAAATATGTTAGAAAATACCACGAAATGGCCAGGTGCAGTGGCTCATGCCTGTAATCTCAGACTTTGGGAGGCCAAGGTAGGCAGATCACCTGAGGTCAGGAGTTTGAAACCAGCCTGGCCAACACAGTGAAACCCCATTTCTATACTAAAAGTACAAAAACTAGCTGGGTGTAGTGGTGCATGCCTGTAATCCCAGCTACTCGGGAGGCTGAGGCACAGGAATTGCGTGAACCCAGGAGGCAGAGGTTGCAGTGAGCCAAGATTGCGCCATTGAACTCCAGCCTGGGCGACAGAGTGAGACTCCATCTCACACACACACACAAAAGAAACCTAAAAATAAAATCACCCAATGGCATTCCCTTCCTTCAAGCAAAAAAGTCATCTCCAGAATCTTTCTGCCTTTGATCATTCCCCAGTATCACCAGGTAGTTAGATTTTTTTGTTTTTGCATCTTGCCCACAGTTGGTAATTTCTTCCTGCAGAAGGATAGTTCCAATCAGAACTACTACAGAAGCAGCCAGGCATGGTGGCTTACGCCTGTAACTCCAGCACTTTGGGAGGCTGAGGTGGGTGGATCACTTGAGCCTGGGAGTTCGAGACCACCCTGAGCAATATGGTAAAACTCCATCTCTACCAAAACGCAAAAAAATTAGCCAGGCGTGGTGGTTCACGCCTGTAATCCCAGCTACTCGGAAGGCTGAGGCAGCACAAACGCTTGAGCCCAGGAGACAGAGGTAAGCTGAGATTGTGCCTTTGCACTCCAGCCTGGGTGACAGAGTGAGACCATGTCTCAGAAAAAAAGGAACCACTACAGAAGCAGAAGTCCTCCAAATGAATTTTAGAATCAGCATGTCAATTTCTGCAAATAAAAAAAAAAATGCCTATGGGGATTCTGATTGCTACGGATTTAATTTGAAGCTCAATTTTACAAGAATTGTGAATTCAACATATTGAGCCTTCCAACCCACGGATATGGTAAATCCATTTATTTAGATAATCTTTAATTTCTCTCAGTATTCTTTGTCATTTTCAGCATAGAGGTCTTGCATTTTAGTTGCAATTATTTGTAAACATTTGATTTACTTAAGGCTATTGCAAATGATTTTAAAATTCTTTTCCCAAGTATTGCTAGCAAATATAAGTATAGTTGACTTTTTTATGTTGACCTTGTATTCTAAGAACTTGCTTGTTAGTTCTAGTAGCTTTCATGCTCATTCTTAAGAGTTTTTCTATGATATAAACATGTCATCTATGCATAAAGGTAGTTTATATCCTAATTTCCAAACTGTATACCTTTTATTTCTTCATATCTTCTTATCTATTGCACTACTGGGATTCTAGTTCAACAAGAAGAGAAGTGAAGAAAGCAGACAATCTTCCCTTTTTTCTGAGCTTACGGGGGAAAGCCTACTTTTCACCAATAATGATTTTAGCTAGATGCACTTAATCAGGTTGATATTCTCTTCTATTCCTAGTTTACTAAGAGTTTTTATAATGAAAGGTGTTGAATTTTGTCAAAGGCTTTTCTGTTTCTATTAAGATAATCATTTGGTTTTTCTCCTTTGCTCTATTAATGAGGTGAGTTGCATTGTTTCATGTTAAACCAATATTGTATTCCTGGGGTAAACACTATTTGGTCATGATATATTATCCAATTTTATAGTTGTTGACAATGGGAATTAAAGTCCAGTAACAGTGGGCCAGAAGGGAAATTCTAATAAGCATTAACCTCAAGACATGGTTAACTGTAGAAGACAAAAGAAAAGCAATCAGTCCCCAGGTCATTTCTAATTTGTAAGAGAACTTAAGGAACAGGCAGGCTGGGTGCAGTGGCTCATGCCTGCAATCCCAGCACTTTGGGAGGCCAAGAAGTGCAGATCACCTGAGGCCAGGAGTTCCAGAACAGCCTGGCCAACATGGTGAAACCCTATCTGTAGTAAAAATACAAAAATTAGCCGGGTGTGGTGGTGCATGCCTGTAATCCCAGCTACTCGGGAGGCTGAGGCAAGAGAATCACTTGAACCGGGAGGCAGAGGTTGCAGCAAGCCAAGATTGTGCCACTGCACTCCACCCTGGGGGACAGAGCAAGACTCCATCTAATATAAAAAAAAAAAAAAAAAAAAAAAGGAAAAGGAAAAGCAGACCAATTAGTTTCAATGAGAAGGTGAAGGTATTTGCAGTTGTTTCCTCTTATTTAATGTCTTTTTTTTTTTTTTTGGTTGGTTACTGTCGAGACATTCTCTTTATGTTTTCTTTTCACCAGGCTGACTATGGCATGTGTAAGTACAGTTTTGTTCATTTTATTTTGCTTAAGTCTCACTGTGCTTGTTCCTCTATACTGTGAGGTAATTCTGAAGTAATTAACTCTAGTAACAAACTATCAAAAGTACAAGCAATAACAGTTATATTTCCTATCTTAATAAATTACAACTAAGAAATGAGTAATTCCCTAGAAGAAAAATGGGTAATCATTTTCATCTGTAAAACGGATTAGCAAACTATGTTATGATCGTAGATAAGTATTTATTAAATAGCTTTAAAGTCAATAGCAGAACAATACATAAAATATAATGTATTAACTTCCAAAGATCTTTTTCCTTCTTTCATTTACAGAGACCTAGGGGCTTCAGGTAGAGTCAAAAGGCAAGCTGCCAGTATCAATTCACATTCACTTAAACAAACTTTTTTTTTTTTCCCCTCGAGTCAGAGTCTCACTCTGTCGTCCAGGCTGGGGTGCAGTGGCGCGACCTCAACTCACTGCAACTTCCGCCTCCCGGGTTCAAGCGATTATCCTGCATCAGCCTCCTGAGTAGCTGGGATTACAGGCGTGCACCACCACGCCCAGCTAATTTTTGTATTTTTAGTAGAGACAGGGTTTCACCATGTTGGCCAGGCTGGTCACAAACTACTGACCTTGTGATCTGCCCATCTTGGCCTCCCAAAGTGCTGGGATTACAGGCGTGAGCTACCCCGCCCAGCCTAAACAAACCTTTGCCAAGGAAAACTGAAAAACCTGTATGAATTAACTAAATTGTTCCCATTTTCAACAATAAAAGGAAATTAAAAACATTACTGAATGTCACTGACGTGGCTCATCTGAAGGGAAATAATGTAGATAACAGCTAATTTTAAATTATCAAGCTGATACAACATAAATGGCTCTCTAAAACAATATGGGTTATTTTTACTCTGACTCAGCTTTCCTGAAACATGCAGATATAATATCTCAGAAATAGCACCACGTAACAGCAACCTTAAACAAGTAAAGCTATTCCTCTTAGGACAAGTTTCTGACTTTGCTAAATTAAAACATTTTCCCAGCATATTTCATATATATTTCAACCTGCCGCATCAAAATGAAAACACTGGCAAAAATTTCTCCAAAAAAGAGATTTCACCATCATTCCAGTAAACTTTGGGACAGTTAATCAAAATTGAACAAAATTCAGGACCAAGAGCCATTCATTTGTTTATTCAATAAATATTTACCAAACACCAAATAACCACTGTTCCTAACTCTCCAAGTGTTTACAGACTTCTGGTAGGAGTATTAAGACTTCTATTGGCCAGGCGCAGTGGCTCACCCCTGTAAATACAGCACTTAGGGAGGCTGGGTGGGTGCATCACCTGAGGTCAGGAGTTAGAGACCAGTCTGGCCAACATGGTGAAACCCCATCTCTACTAAAAATACAAAAATTGGCCTGGCACAGTGGCTCACGCCTGTAATCACAGCACTTCGGGAGACCAAGGCGGGTGGATCACGATGTCAGGAGATCAAGACCATCCTAGCTAACACGGTGAAACCCCATCTCTACTGAAAAACACAGAACAATTAGCCAGGTGTGGTGTCAGGCGCTTGTAGTCCCAGCTACTCAGGAGGCTGAGGCAGGAGAATGGCGTGAACCCGGGAGGCGGAGCTTCCAGTGAGCCAAGATTGCACCACTGCACTTCAGTCTGGGGTGACAGAGCAAGACTCTGTCTCAAAAAAAAAAAAAAAAAAAAAAAAATTACTCGGGTGTAGTGGCCTGTGCCTGTAGTCCCAGCCACTTGGGAAGCTGAGGCAGGAGAATCGCTTGAACCCAGGAGGCGGAGGTTGCAGTGAGTTAAGATCGCACCATTGCATTCCAGCCTGGGTGACGAGCAAAACTCCCATTTCGTAAAAAAAAAAAAAAAGACTTCTATTATACTTGCTCTTCTATCAACAGAGGAAGACATCTTGTACCCTCAATAGTTCACAGCCCTAGTCCCAGGCCACCAAGCTGCTGCTAGAGCAGGGAAATGGATGCCCAGCAAGAAAAACCATGTTGTTTCTTTCCTCTCTGTTCCCTTCTCTTCCATATCTATAGCCAATTCCAAGCAGATCTTATCCATTTAGCCTGTTTGAAAATAGGAATGCTCTACTACAAACTAGTATCACTGAATGCTATGAGTGTACCAGCCTCTACCTACTCTGGAGTACTTTCATAGATGTTCTGCAATATGATCCTCAAGTAAAGTCTTCTGTGTTTGGACAGGGGCATTTTACTCTTTCCCCCATTTTATAGAAGAGAAAGATGAAACAGATGGTTATTCCTAGTATCATGTAGTACTACCTAAATTATGGAACTAAGTAAGTGACGCAGCTCTTGAATAGAAATCAATCCTATTCCAGGGTGTAGGATATATATTTCATTCATTTTCTTATTCTGCATGCATTTATTCATAACAACTAAGAGTAAAGCATTGAAGCACTGTCATAACCCTTGTAGAGAGCCTAGAAAAGAACAGAGCCCAGTCTCTAAAACTGAGAGTTTATAGTCTTGTAAGGAAAAGACATATATACATATATAAATATACACACATACATACATATATAAATATATATATACATACATATATATATAAATAATTGTAATATAAGCCAAAATATGAACCTTGCAAAAAGAGAGGCACAAATAAAAGTTCAAGAGTTCAGAAGTGGGGCAGCACCTAAAAGTGGTCCCTCGTCTCAAATACAAATGCTCCTCAACATATGATGGAGTTACATCCTGATAAATCCATCATGAGTTGTAAATGTCCTAGGTCAAAATGCATTTAATAACACCTGTCCTACCAAACATAATAGCTTAACTTAGCCTGCCTTAAATACGTTAGCCCACAGTTGGGAAACATCATCTAACACCGAGCCTATTTTATTAAAAAAACGCTGAATATCTCATGTAATTTATCGAATACTGTACTGAAAGAAAAACAGAATGGTTGTATAGGTATTCAAAGTATGGTTTCTACTTGAATGAATATCATTTGCACACCATTGCAAATTCAAAAAATTGTCAAACTATCGTAAGTTGGGGGCTGTTTGTACTCTTGGAATTTGGAGTTACATAGGATTTAAATAAAGTTTCTTTCTTCACTGAAACCAGGGACCACTTTTAATTCATCATCTTATCCACTTCGGTATCATGCACAAAGAAGGGACAGGAGGAAGGACTGATAGAAGAAGAGCTGATGAGGGCTGACAGGTTTTTCTGGTTTATTTTATATGTTTCATTTGGGATTTAAAAAAAGGTCAGGGGGACAGTGCAAAGCCCAAAGTATGTGTGGGGCTCTTAAAAGTCCTCCTCACATAGAAGTTTCTTGCCCTACTTCTCACCAATTAAAGATTTACTCGGGATTAACTCATCTCTTTAGAAGAGTTAGGCCTAGCACTTTGAGTCATTGTAATCAAACAGCTTTCCTCCAAAAAGAGGTCGGTCTTCAGGACAGTTCTGATTTGTAAGAGGGTGGGAGGAGAGCAGAAAAATTACACAGCATAAAGGCCTGAGGGGAGAAGTATAAAACCTGAATTTATGACCTTCACTGCAAGCTAGGAGTGATGAGTTACCCACCATCAGAAGTTACTAGAGTTAATTACTCCACAGGTACCTCACAGTGCAAGGGAATGAGAACAGGTTAAAGAAAGGAAAAGTTTTAAAGAAAGGGAAACCCCGCCACACACACAAGAAATGCTAAAAAATTAACTGTTTGAATGTAAAAAGAGTGTGCTAGTGTCTTTTCAGGATAACTGTGGTAATATATATGCTGCAATAAACTGCTTATGAAACCAATCCCAAGAAACTGTTACTACTGGCCAGCAGGAACATTTCCTGTCATATGCCACATTCCTGTTTACTTCCATCATTAGAGAAAGTCAAGCACCCAGGTCACCATTTATCACCGAGACACTTGTCCCTATCCAGTCCCTACCCTGACTCAAGCTCACAGCCATTCCAGACCTTCCCCCATCCCTCATTTTACACAGATCTATGTTCAATGTCACCTTCCCACTGAGACCTTCCCTGACCACCTTGACTAAAACAGCTGCACCCATCTCATTCTTAGTCTCTTAACCTGCTTTATATTTCTCCTCAGCACTTCTGTGAAATAGCTGGTTCTCTCTTTGTCTACTCTGTATTTGACATAAACTCCAGAACAAAAAAGGCTTTGTTTACTGCTACATCCCCAATGACTAGTACAATACCCGTATACATTATTTAGTAGATCTATATTAGCTGAATGAATAAATGAAAAGTACATGTTTTTTATATGCCCTTTAAAATTTGTTAACACTTTGTCAATTCCTTTATAGCATATGTAATAAATAATGAGGAACATTTCCACAGTTACCTAAAACACACATAATATGATGATACACGCCAAAGATTTCTGAGAATACTGAAGTGGGAAAATAAAACACGCAACCAGAGGACTCAAACGACTAACACCTAACCAGTTCAAACAGGGTGTGTAGGAAATAGTAATGTGAAAAATTTATATTACAGTACAAAATAAGCTAGGTTTTTTTGTTTTATTGTGCTTTGTTTTGTTTGTTTTTGAGGCGGAGTCTTGCTCTCTGTCACCGAGGCTGAAGTGCAGTGTGGCTCACTGCAACCTCTGCCTTCCGGGTTGAGGTGGTTCTCCTTCTCAGCCCCCAGGGTAGCTGGGGTTACAGACATGTACCACCACGCCCAGGTAATTTTTGTATTTTTGGTAGAGACAGGGTTTCACCATGTTGGCCAGGCTGGTCCGAACTCCTGATCTCAAGTGATCCACCTGCCTCGGCCTCTCAAAGTGCTGGGATTACAGGCATGAGCCACCTCGCCCAGCCACAATCTAGCTTTTCTTTCTAGCCAGTAAAAGTATTTCATTTTGCCTTATCCGAAAAATAACAAAGGAAGAAAACATCAGAATTCTAACTGGATTCTCAACTAAGATAATGAAAATGCCTTTGAAAAAATGATATATCTTAAGCAACTTGTATTCATTAAAGAACATATGTATCTTCCTTTATCCATAAAGCCAAAATATACTGACTGACCCCTTTGTCTATGACTTTTCTCTTCTTAAAAGCCCTTCTTGATCTAAAATCCTCAAATATCTATTACTCCATCTTTCCTTTTCACTGCCATTCTTCTCCAACTGTGATCTTTATCTATTAACTTTATTTCCTTACACCATATTCCCTCTGAATTCTCTGTAATGAGGGAACTACCCAGAGAGTCCACTGAAACTGTCCTAGAAGTAACCAATGCACTCCTAATTGTCCAATCCAGTGGTCTCGTCTCTGTCCACATTTATCTCCTGACTGCTCTACACTGTTGAACACTGATGAGCACACCATGCTTTTGACACCTTTCTAACCCATGGTCTCCTGGTCCTGCTCCTAGCTCTCTTTTTCACCGCGGCCATATAGGCATAGCACTCAAAAGAGTTGCAGACTCTTAAATCAGCAGCAGCAAGACACATGTGACTTAGAAACTAAAGTGATAAGATTTTTCTCCACTTCATTTCCTTAGGTGGCAGTGTTTCAACATAAACAATCCAAGGCAAGACCATACCAGAGGAAGTAATTTACCAGGAAAAAAATGAAATGGAAGAGAAAAAGACATTACTCACTGATGTAAATGCCAGAAGCTCCTCTTCCGTTAATGTGTGCACTGGGTTATTCTTTTGAAAATTGGTGCTTTAAATTAAGAAAAAAGGTACATTAATTATAAGATGCATGTTGTAGCTAATGAAATATAATCTTTAAAAAGCAAAGTAAACTGCTATATTTTATATATTTGAAAGTAGATATTTAAATATTATGGGGGCCGGGCACAGTGGCTCACACCTGTAATCCCAACACTTTCGGAGGCTGAGGCGGGCAGATCACAAGGTCAGGAGATTGAGACCATCCTGGCTAACACGGTGAAACCCCGTCTCTACCAAAAATACAAAAAATTAACCGGGCGTGGTGGCGGGTGCCTATAGTCCCAGCTACTTGGGAGGCTGAGGCAGGAGAATGGCGTGAACCTGGGAGGCAGGCTTGCAGTGAGCCGAGATCGCACCACTGCACTCCAGCCTGGGCGACAGAGCAAGACTCTGTCTCAAAAAACAAACAAACAAACAAACAAACAATAAATAAATAAATACTATGTCATTATATACAAATGTAGAGTTTGTCACAGATAAGTATAAAAATAAAATGCTGGCAAATAAAATGTGGTTGGTGTATTAAATGTCAACATAATTTATCTTTTTTTTTTCTTTTTTTGTGAGACAGGGCTCACGGTGTCACCCAGGCTGGAGTGCAGTGGCACACACTTGGCTCATTGCAACCTCCACCTCCTGAGTTCAAGGGATCCTCCCAGCTCAGCCTCCTGAGTAACTGGGACTAGAGGCGTACGCCACCATTACCAACTAATTTTTTATTTTTTGTAGAAACGGAGTTTCACTGTGTTGTCCAGGCTAGTCTTGAACTCCTGGGCTCAAGTGATTGCCCACCTCAGCTTCCCAAAGTGTTCGGATTACAGGCATGGGCCACTGTGCAGCCAACATAATTTATCCTCCAAGGAAAAAAGAAATTCAATATGTGCCACTCAGCAAAGAAAATGAAAAGAATTATTATGACACCAAGTCTTATTTATTAAACTCATGCCAAAAAAATAAAAATGTTTTTATAACAGCTGTCAAGGAGGCAGAACAATAGGCATTCTTAGATCTTGCTGATCCAGGATCAATTACATTATTGGTAGGATCATTTTAGAAAACAATTTGGGCCAGGCACGGTGGCTCATGCCTGTAATCCCAGCACTTTGGGAGGCCGAGGCAGGCGAATGAATCATGAGGTCAAGAGATCGAGACCATCCTGGCCAACATGGTGAAACCACATCTCTACTAAAAATACAAAAAATTAGCTGGGGGTGGTGGCGCATGCCTGTAGTCCCAGCTACTTGGGAGGTTGAGGCAGGAGGACTGCTTGAACTCGTGAGGCAGAGGTTGCAGTGAGCCAAGATTGCGCCATTGCACTCCAGCCTGAGTGACAGGGCAAGACTCCATCTCAAAAAAAAAAAAAAAAGAAAACAATTTGGCACTACCTTTGTGAACATTCACATATCCTCGACTCAGTACTTCCATCCTAGATATAGAGCCCAGAGGAATTCTTGAACAGATATATCAAGAATGAGATACATAAATATCCATAGCAATATTGTGTATAATAGGAAAAATCTGGAAACAATCCAAATGCCCAAAAGGAAAACGACAAATTGTTGTATATTCATCCAACAGAATGCTATACTGCAAAGTAAATTGCAGCTACATATAACAACATGAATCACAGGAATACAATAATGAGAGAAAACAAGCAAATCACAGAGGACTATATATTTATTATAAGATACCACTTTTATAAAGCTCAAAAACAAGCAAATTTAAGCAACTGACTTATAAACATACAAAACATGAAATTAAAATTTTTTTTAAAAGGCAAGAAGATGACAAACGAGATTCAGGATAACAGTTAACTTTTCACCAGTGTTCTTTTTATTATTAGACTATTCCAAATGGAATATTAAATATTCTTAATATATGGAATATATGAAATATTCCACATATAATTATAAAATATATGGAATATATATAAGTGGATATATATATATATATGGAATGTAATTCCAAATATTCCATATATTAATTTAACAAATTTTAAAGGACATATAAATGTATATAAATATTTCATATATCAAGAATGAAAAGAGGCTGGGCACAGTGGCTAATGAGTATAATCCCAGCACTTAGGGAGGCCGAGGCAGGTGGATCACGAGGTTAGGAGTTCAAGACCAGCCTGGCCAAGATGGAGAAACCCCATCTCTACTAAAAATACAAAAATTAGCTGGGCATGATGCCAGGTGCCTATAATCCCAGCTACTCGGGAGACTGAGGCAGAGAATTGCTTGAACCCAGGAGGCAGAGGTTGCAGTGAGCCAAGATCGTGCCACTGCACTCCAGCCTGGGCAACAGAGCAAGAATCCATCTCAAAAAAAAAAAAAAAAAGACAGAATGAAAACACTGCCTTATAAAATATAACATATCCTTATAATTTTCAATACTGTTTAAGGATTTTATAATGACCATAAATTGTTTATATAATAATTTTTAAATGAACCAATTTCTATTGTTGGAAAAGAAAAAAATCAATGAATGGAAGAGGAAAGAACTATGAAATGATTTTATTAAAAACACCTACAAGACAAACACACATGAATGCATATAAGCAGTCAGGTAGAATGAGGTATAAGAGAGGTGGGGCAAGTTCCAGCATTTGGTCTTCAGGTAAAAATCCAACTCAAGCAGAAGGCCAGTGAACAGCAAGAGTCTAGGGAAGGAGCCTGAAGCTATCCCCACTGTTGTGCCAATCTACAATGTATAAGAATTCACCTTCTCAGGCTAGGCACAGTGGCTCACGGCTGTAATCCCAGCACTTTGGGAGGCTGAGGTGGGTAGATCACCTGAGGTCAGGAGTTCGAGACCAGCTTGGCCAACATGGTGAAACCCTGTCTCTCCTAAAAATACAAAAATTAGCTGAGCATGGTGGTGGGCGCCTGTAATCCCAGCTACTCAGGAGACTGAGGCAAGAAAATCGCTTGAACCTGGGAGTTGGAGGTTGCAGTGAGTCAAGATTGCACCATTGCACTCCAGCCTGGCTGACAAGAGTGAAACTCCGTCTCAAAAAAACAAAACAAAAAAAAGAATTCACCTTCTCTAAGTCTCCTTTCCAAACCAACCCAGCCTAACACAATGTCTAAGTCACCTCTTCATGGGGGTTAGCAACCACAGGGATCAGACAGAGATCAGGCAATAGAAGAAAGTCATTATTGAAAAACCCCACAGTAACTTAGTACATGCAAATCATAAATTCATTACTATTCTAACCCACAGGTTTATAAACTGCATCAGATGCACTAAGATTCAGAAAATAAGCAAGTGGTTTCTACCAAACAATGAAGAGTTAAACTGCCGGTGAAATCAATTCTGTGCTTTTATCTGCTCTATATATTGAAATTCCACTGAGATCTTCCTTTGGGAAAAACAAGTATCCAGAAAAGATGAGCATTTTCTGGATTTTTAGTCCTCTCTTAACTGTAAAGTTTACCTCAATATAGCTATAGTTCAGCTGACATAATGCCTGGGAATACATTTATTTTGCATAGTTTAATTTCCTGATGAGATGACAATTATGAATTTGCCAAAATAACATTTTCTTAAGTAACATAAAGAAGAACTCAGAATTTGGGGTCAGTAAAACTTAGATTCAGATCCTAATTGCCACTCTGTAATTCTGAACAAGTCATTTAGCCATTTGAACCTTGTTTTCCCACCTGAAGAACTAAGAAAAATAACAACGCTTAGTGTTGTTAGACTATTAATGAGGGTTAATGTGAAAGTACGTGGTATAATGCCTACCACATACTATTGTTCATAAATGGTTGCTATTCATATTATTAACATACTAAATGTTGTTATGGATTGAACAAGTAGTTTTAACGCAGTAAACATAAATTCTGTCACTGGAGGGCCGGGTGCGGTGGCTCACACCTGTAATCCCAGCACTTTGGGAGGCTGAGGCAGGCGGATTATGAGGTCAGGAGATCAAGACCATCCTGGCTAACACAGTGAAACCCCATATCTACCAAATATACAAAAAAAAATTAGCTAGCTGTGGTGGCGGGCACCTGTAGTCCCAGCTACTCAGGAGGCTGAGGAAGAAGAATGGCATGAACCCAGGAGGTGGAGCTTGCAGTGAGCCGAGATCATGCCACTGCACTCCAGCCTGGGGTGACACAGCGAGACTCTGTCTCAAAAAAAAACAAATTCTGCCACTGGAATAAATAATGTTACAGGAAAATTGCTTTGGATTTAGAAACAGAACTCTGTATTGTGATCCATTTTAAAATAAAAAGGAACTGTAGAACTGAATTCAACTTCTATATAAAAGAAAACTTACTGTTGCATATATGAAGTAAAACGCTATGAGGTGAACACTAAAGGGTGAGTTCTACTGAATTAAAAGAATAAGATTGTGGCCAGGCATGGTGGCTCACACCCGTAATCCTAGCACTTTGGGAGGCTGAGGCGGGTGGATCACCTGAGGTCAGGAGTTCAAGACCAGCCTGGTCAACATGGTGAAACCCCGTCTCTACTAAAAATACAAAAATTAGCCAGGTGTGGTGGCACACGCCTGTAATCCTAGCTACTTGGGAGGCTGAGGCAGGAGAATTGCTTGAACCCGGGAGGCGGAGGTTGCAGTGAGTCGAGATTGCGCCACTGCACTCCAGCCTGGGCGACAGTGCAAGACTGTGTCTCAAAAAAAAAAAAAAAAAAGAACAAGATTTTTTCAAATGCTCCCTTTCATAAGTTGCCTATTACTAATTTAATTGGTATCAATATTATAGCTTTGTGAGGGATTCTATTTTGAACATTAATAAATCTCTTGATGACAAATGGGATATTCATTTAGTCTAAAATTACTTTTCAAAGAATTTTTTTTTTTTTTTGAGACAGAGTTTCACTCTGTCACCCAGGTGGAGTGCAGTGGCGGGATCTCAGCTCACTGCAATCTCCGCCTCACAGGTTCAAGCGATTCTCCTGCCTCAGGCTCCTGAGTAGCTGGGATTACAGGCACCTGCCACCACACCCGGCTAATTTTTGTATTTTTAGTAGAGATGGGATTTCACCATGTTGGCCAGGCTGGTCTCAAACTCCTGACCTTGGGTGATCCACCCGCTTCGGCCTCCCAAAGTGCTGGCATTACAGGCATAAGACACCGCACCTGGTCAATAAAATGTTAATTACAAAATAAAAGAATAACTTTGAAGAAGCCCAGCAAACACCACTTTAATCATGTGATCAAAGTTAACATCACCAGTAGTGGGGCAAACCCAAATCATATTCTACCTGCTAGGATGCAATGAGAATAACAAAACTTCATTTCTCTGACATCCCAGCTAAAAACGCATAAGGTGGCCGGGTGCGGTGGCTCATGCCTGTAATCCCAGCACTCTGGGAGGCCGAGGCGGGCGGATCAGCTGAGGTCAGAAGTTTGAGACCAGCCTGGAAAACACGGCGAAATCCCATTTCTACTAAAAATACAAAAAAATTAGCCGGGCATGGTGGTGCGCGCCTGTAATCCCAGCTACTCAGGAGGCTGAGGCAAGAGAATCGCTTGAGCCCGTGGAGCGGAGGTTGCAATGAGCCGAGATTGTGCCATTGCACTCCAGCCTAGCCAACAATAGCAAAACTCTGTCTCAGGAAAAAAAAAAAAATGCATAAGGTGAATCCAACTACTAAAAAAAAAAATCAAACTCAAATTGAAGGAAAGTCTAAAAGTAATGGACTTGTAAATTTCAAGTGTCAAGATCATGCGAGTCAAGCAAAAACGAGGAACTATTCCAGACTGATAAAGACTAAAGAGACATGACAACTAAATGTGACACATATACTCTAGACTGGATCTTTTCTAAAAGAGAGTATCTGGACAACTAGCAAAATTTGAATGGGGTCTGAGAATTAAATGATAGCAAAGTATGAATGTTAATTTTCTGATTTTGATAGCTGTATCGTGACTATGTACAAAAATAACATTATTTGTTGGAAATATACACTAAATTATTCAGGAATGATACAGTATCATGTTGGAAACTTAAAAGCTATTTGTATTGCCCTGCCCTTAAACATTTTTCACAAATTTGAAATTATTTCTAATCAGAAAAAAATGAAAAACTATTTCCACCACAGATAAGGTTCTACAGTATTAAAAAATAATCCTATCCTTGAAATGTAAATATCCTCAAATCTCAAAAGTCATTCTCATTTGTCTTTAATATTGTATTAATAATCTATTCCTAGCTAAAGCTAACCAAAGAAATTGTGCTTATAAAGGAAACAGAAGAATACATATACCAACTCACTGGAGATTCGTAATGTCTAACCCTTTAATTGGCTCTCCAAGTATTTCCTCTTGACCTTCATAAGCACTACAAAATTCCCTATTCATCCAGAACTCTTGGAACCTCCTTGAATAAAGATTCTCCACACATAAGAGAATCAATATGCAAAGTGTTCAAAGCAGCCAAGTCAGTCATTAACTTACCAGATTCCAAGGATAATGGCAAGCTCTTCAGCACACAGATCCGGCATCTGGAACTGTTCACAATCTGCTAACTTTATGTCATTCAGAATGGTGTCATCATTGAGCTCAAGATTCTAGTAGAATACAAAAGAAAATACTTAGGCCAAAAATTAAATTTTATTCATTCACCAGAATGGCATGTAATAGATTGCTAGAAAGGATAAAGTTAACTAACTTACCTGTTTGACATATGGTCAATAGGCTGTTTCTTGTGAAACACATATTTGGAAACAATTTACCTTCCAGAAATGAAAGATGTGCCATCTATACCTCAAGAATGCACTAACAATGACAATAATGGGGAATAACAGCTATCATTGATTGAGCCAATTATGCAAAAGCCCCTCTGCAGATAATTTTACAAACATTTTTCAAATTCATCCTCACAATAATCATAGACAATAGACATTTTTATCCCTATTTATTGATGAAAAAGCAAAGAATCAGATACTTGAAGCTCATCCAAGATCACACTCAAAGTATGTGACAGCATCAGGATTCAAAACTGGATCTTTCTATTCTGCCTCTAAATTCTAATCAAAAACATCAACTTCCCAACTCTGTGTCTCAGCAATATAGTGTGATCAGTTGAGAAATTTCTCACAAATAGCTTGTTATCAATGATGGAAATGCCAAACTGTGACAAGCTCATTCTAAAATTTATATGGAAATGCAAATGATCAACAATAACCAAAACAATTTTTAAAAGAATAAAATATAAGGAAGTACTTGATTTCAAGAATTACTATAAAGCCCAGACAGTATAGTACTGACATAAAGACAGACACATGAAGTGAATGGAACAGAATACAGTCCAAAATTTTAGACCCATGCATATATGATGGATTGATTTTCAGTAAAGCTACCTAGGTGGTTCAACAGGTAAAGTCCTTCAATAAATGATATTAGAGAACTTTGGGAGGCCAAGGTGGGAGGAAGCTTGAGGCCAGGAGTTTGAGATCAGCCTGAGCAACACAGCAAGACCCTGTCTCTCCAAAAAATAAGTAAATGATGTCAGAACAACTGGATATCCATTTGGAAAAAAAAATGGTCCTTCATGTTTACCTCAATCATACACAAAAATTAAATCAAAACTAATCACAGACCTTAACACACAAGCTAAAACTAAAAAAATTTATAGAAGAAAACATTTTTAAAAAAACCTTTGTAACCTTGAGATGGAAAGGCAGTCAGTCCTTAATTAGGACACAAAAAGTATGAATTATAAGAGAAAAACTTCATAAATTGGACTTCATCAAATTAAAAACTTCTGTTCTCTGAAAACATTGTTAAGAAAACAAAAAGTCAAGCTCTGGATCCAAATATACTGACAAAACATATATCTGAAAAGGGACTTGCATCCAGAATATGGAGAACTCTTAGAACTCAATAAGACAAACAACTCAAATGAAAAATGGGCAAAAGAGGCCAGGCATCGTGGCTCACACCTGTAATCCTAGCGCTTTAGGAGGCCAAGGTGGGTGGATCACTTGAGGTCAGGAGTTTGAGACCAGCCTGGCAAACATGGCAAAAACCCCGTCTCTACCAAAAATACAAAAATTAGCCAGGCATGGTGGCTCATACCTGTACTCCCAGCTATTTGGGAGGCTGAGGCAGGAGAATCACTTGAACCCGAGAGGTGGAGGTTGCAGTAAGCTGAGATCGTGCCACTGCACTCCAGCCTGGGCAATAGAGTGAGATTCCATTTCAAAAATAAAAAAAGAAGAGAAAAAAAAATAAACGCTTATGTTCACACAAAGACTTACATACATATTTTCTAGGCAGGTTTATTAGTAATAGCTGCTAGAAACAACTTAAATGTCCACCAACAGTTCATATTGGTATTTCAACATGGATGAATCTTGAAACCATTAAGCCAGACCAAAAGATTACATACTGTATGATTCCATTTATTGGAAATTCTAGAAAAGACAGATCTAATCTATGACAGCAACTGACTGCAAAGAACTAGGACGGCACTCTTCGGAGAAACTTTTTTTCATTATGGTGGTGGTTACATGCATCTAACTGTTAAATCTCAACAAAGCGTAATTTAAAATAGGTATATTTTATATAAATTATTCCTCCATAATCTTGGGTTAAATTTTTTTCTAATTCAACAAAAAAGAAAGGAAGACGTTAGGAGCCAAATGAAGCTAGACAGAAGCCAGGTGCGGTGGCTCATGCCTGTAATCCCAGCACTTTGAGAGGTTGAGGCGGGAGGATCACCCGACGTCAGGAGTTCGAGACCAGCCTGGCCAGCATGGTGAAGCCCCGTCTCTACTAAAAATACAACAATTATCTGGGCGTAGTGGCACGTGGCTGTAGTCTCAGCTACTTGGAGGCTAAGGCAGGCTACAGAATGACACACCATCTCAAAAAACGTAAAAAATAAAATGAATTAAAATACATATTTTCACATTGTAACATTTCTTTTTTTTTTTTTTTTTTTTTTTTGAGAAAAGTCTCACTTAGTCACCCAGGCTGGAGTGCAGTGGCGTGATCTCGGCTCACTGCAACCTCCACCTCTTGGGTTCAAGCGATTCTCCTGTCTCACCCCCCCAAGTAGCTGGAATTACAGGCATACCCCACCATGCCCGGATAATCTTTTCTATTTTTAGTAGAGATGGGGTTTTGGCATGTTGGCCAGGTTGGTCTCGAACTCCTGACCTCAAGTGATCCTCCCCCCTCGGCCTCCCAAAGTGCTGGGACTACAGGCATGAGCCACCACACCAGGCCATGTTGTAACATTTCCAATCAGGATATATTTTATAATCACTATAAATGGTATAGTAGTGTTCCTTTCCTTTTCCTGAAAAATGGTTATTAAACAGATGGTGTATATCACAATCTAATAATGTGTCTGACACAAGGTAATATGATATATAACCAACTTAACAAACAATTCTCTTCTACCCATTAGAATAAAGCTATGCTTCTATCTAATCCATACCTACAGCATAAAACTTGTACTCTCCATCTTCAAGTAGTAATTAACAAAGACCATAAGATTATCTGAATGTATTTTATTTCACATACAAAAGATTAAATTCTGGCCAGTGCAGTGGCTCATGCCTATAATCCCAACAGTTTTGGGAGGCTGAGGCAAGTGGATGGCTTGAGCCTAGAAGTTTGAGACCAGCCTGGGCAACATGGTGAAACCCCATCTCTACCAAAAATACAAAAATTAGCCAGTCTCATAACCTGGTCTCTAAATAGATAAACAGGTAAAATTTTATTTATTTATTTATTTATTTTTTTGAGATGGAGTCTCACTCTGTCGCCCAGCCTGGAGTGCAGTGGCATGATCTCGGCTCACTGCAAGCTCCGCCTCCCGGGTTCACGCCATTCTCCTGCCACAGCCTCCCGAGTAGCTGGGACTACAGGCACCTGCCACCACTCCCAATACTTCGTATTTTTAGTAGAGACGGGGTTTCACTGTGTTAGCCAGGATGGTCTCAATCTCCTGACCTTGTGATCCACCCACCTCGGCCTCCCAAAGTGCTGGGATTACAGGCATGAGCCACCACGCCCAGCCAAAATTTTTTAAATAAAATAAAATAATTCTGAAAAAATTTCTGATAGTCATATGTAATATGTTAAAAATGTTAACCACATTAACCCTGTAACATGTGTTACATGGTTAATCCCAGCACTTTGGGAGGTTGAGGCAAGAAGATTGCTTGAGCCCAGGAGTTTGAAACAAACCTGGGCAATATAGTGAGACCTCATCTCCATTTAAAAATGAAAGAAAGAAAAGAAAAGAAAAAGGAAAAGAAAAGAAAGAACAAGCAAAAAAAAAAGATTAAATTCTGTATTAAATTGTACATCATTTTCATACATTTCTCATAATACTCATCATATCCTATTTATCACCAGGAGATAATTTTTTTCTTTTTTTCTTTTTTCAAAGGGAGTTTTGATCTTGTTGCCCAGGCTGGAGTTCAATGATGCAATTGCACTCATTGTTCATTGCAACCTCCACCTCCTGGGTTCAAGCAATTTACCTGCCTCAACCTACCAAGTAGCTGGGATTACAGGCACGCACCACCACAACCGGCTAATTTTGTTTTTTTGTTTATTTTCTTTTTTTTGAGGAGTCTTGCTCTATCGCCCAGGCTGGAGTGCAGTGGCATGATCTTGGCTCACTGCAAGCTCCGCCTCCCAGATTCATGCCATTCTCCTGCCTCAGCCTCCTGAGTAGCTGGGAGGGACTACAGGCACCTGCCACCACGCCAGGTTAATTTTTTTTTGTATTTTTAATAGAGACGGGGTTTCACCATGTTAGCCAGGATGGTCTCATCTCCTGACCTCGTGCACCCACCTTGGCCTTCCAAAGTGCTGGGATTACAGGCATGAGCCACTGCACCCGGCCTAATATTTTTTTTTTTTTTTTTTTTTTTTTTGAGACGGAGTCTCGCTCTGTCGCCCAGGCTGGAGTGCAGTGGTGCGCTCTCGGCTCTCTGCAGGCTCTGCCCCCCGGGGTTCACGCCATTCTCCTGCCTCAGCCTCCCAAGTAGCTGGGACTACAGGCGCCCGCCACCTTGCCCAGCTAATTTTTTGTATTTTTAGTTAGAGACGGGGTTTCACCGTGTTAGCCAGCATGGTCTCGATCTCCTGACCTCGTGATCCACCCGCCTCAGCCTCCCAAAGTGCTGGGATTACAGGCATGAGCCACCATGCCAGGCCAATCACTGGGAGATAATTTTCTATAGGACAACTCCACATTAAAAAACAACGAACACAGCCACGTGCGGTGGCTCACGCCTGTAATCCCAGCACTTTGGGAGGCCAAGACGGGTGGATCACCTGAGGTTGCGAGCTCGAGACCAGCCTGACCAACATGGAGAAACCCTGTCTCTACTAAAAATACAAAATTAGCCATGGTGGTGCATGCCTGTAATCCCAGCTACTCGGGAGGCTGAGGCAGGAGAATCGCTTGAACCCGGGAGGTGGAGGTTGCACTGAGCTGAGATCGTGCCACTACACTCCAGCCTGGGCAATAGAGTGAGACTCCATCTCAAAAAAAAAAAAAAAAAAAAGTAGTTGGGGGTTTCTGGGATCAGAAAACACATGCATAAATACTAAAGGGCTTCATGGAAGCAGCTGGAGTGGACTATAATTAGGTAAACTGACCAAGCGTCATAATTCAAACTAAAGAAGAGAATTCATTAGACATGTCAAATAAACATACTAAGGCAACCACCCCCCAATAATGACAGAGAAACAAAAGGCCGATCACAAAACTAGTGAAAAGGAATTCTGATAATCTGTTTATATATTTAGAAAAAGCCTAAGAGATTCCAAGAGAAGACAAACATAAGGAAACAAATATGATGGCAGATAGAAAAACTGGTCTACACCCAGTCTGTCTTTTGTATTTCTTCAAGAGGGGCAATACATAACTAACTGCATTATTAATTCATAGTTATTGAATCCTAGAAGAAAAGCAGTATTTATCTCTACATACAGGTTAGGAAAAAAAAAGGTTTAAACACCAGTTCTCCCTGACTCAGCAACCTTTAAAAGGCAAAAGAAAGAATAAAATGAAGTCTGTCCCCAACCCATTCAGTGTTTCTATGGTACTCACCTATCGAAATTGTTAGACTCAGGTGTTAATTGAATTTAATAACTTGCCGTCCTACTTGCCTTGGTTAAATGTTCCTGAGGAGTGGGTGCTGGAGTGAATTCACAATTTGAAAGGACATCCCCTTCCCTTCTTACATCTAGAATCAGTTGTGCCACATAATTTTCCTGGAACCGTGTTCTTTTTCCCAAAGCACCTGAAAAAACAATAAAATTATATCTACTGACTTACCCATGAGATCTACTGTACAATCATGAAGAGTAATATTTTCAGAGTGCTTTAGAGTTTACAAGGTATTTTCTCCATTTCACATAAGAAAGTCCTGAGGCCCAGCCTCAGGTTTTAAATGACTTATAAAATTAGAAAGCCAATAAGCTCTGGTACCAGGACTCAAACCCAGGATTTCTGCCACTAGAGTCCACATACTAATTTTTGCATCAAACTACCACCCTTTAAAAAAAAAAAAAAAAAAAGTAACACATTGAGTGTTGTAGGTAGAGGAACTATTATTATCTCTTTTTCACAGATGACAAAAACAAAAGTTGTAAAGAATACAGGCATTTGTTCACGATCACAGGGCTTCTCGGCATCAGAACCAGAGCTTAAAGCCAGGATCTTTTGGTTCTAAATCAACAGTTTATTACACTATCTTACTTCATGTAAGACCAAAATTTTTTCATTATGTCTCTGAAATAACTTGCTGCAGAATAGCTGTTTTCAAACCACTTTAAGAGAAGCAAAAGTTCCAACATCTACTCTCTGGACAAGGTCAGATTACAAAGATCCTTGATTACAAAGACCAGTCTAGGAAGTCTGGATTTTATCCTGTTATGAGTCTGGCTCTAAGTTATACATTAACCTTTTAAATATGTTATGCTGAAGATAGCCACTGAAATTGTTTGATACAGCTTACTTTTTTATTTTATTTTATTTGTTTATGAGATGGAGTCCTGCTCTGTCGCCAGGCTGTAGCGCAGTGGTGTGATCTCGGCTCACTGCAACCTTCGACTCCCTGGTTCAAGCGAATCTCCTGCCTCAGCCTCCCGAGTAGCTGGGATTACAGACGCGCACCACCACGCCCAGCTAATTTTTGTATTTTTAGTGAGACGGGGTTTTGCCATGTTGGCCAGGATGGTCTCGATCTCCTGACCTCATGATCTGCCCACCTCAGCCTCCCAAAGTGCTGGGATTACAGGCGTGAGTCACGGCACCTGGCCACAGCTTATTTTTTATAGGAAGGCTATAGATGAGTGGAAAAAAAGAATAACCTGATTCTCATATTTGTGAACACCACATCTGTATTTCTAAGTTCCTCAACTCTAACTTAGAAAACAAAATATGAAGAACTAGCTAGTAAATATACCAACAATTAAGTATTATGCCATCAATAGTCCCAAAAAAGCCTCCTAGAATCAAAATATTTAAAAACATAACTTCTGAAACTAACCTCACAAGATACATTACATATATTTTCATATACAGACAACTTACACATGGCCATTGTTCCAAGTTATAAGCTGGATATTAAACAATTTTGCCCACACACTCAATGTAACAAAAGGTAGCTAAGATCCAAGACAAGCCCACAAAATCATATTTATTCATAATATATTGGGAGGATTTTACTGATAGAACTAGCTCTATAAGAAGCACAGAATGTGGGCCGGGCGTGGTGGCTCACACCTGTAATCCCAGCACTTTGGGAGGCCAAGGCGGGCAGATCACTTGAGGTCAGGAGTTCAAAACCAGCCTGGCCAACATGGTGAAACCATATCTCTACTAAAAATACAAAAAAAAAAAAAAATTAGCCAGGCGTGGTGGTGGGCACCTGTAACCCTAGCTACTAGGGAGGCTCAGGCAGGAGAATTGCTTGAACCCAGGAGGCGAAGGTTGCAGTGAGCCAAGATCACGCCACTGCACTCCAGCCTGGGCTACAGAGCAAGACTCAGTCTCAAAAAAAAAAAAAAGGAAGATGGAAGGAATAGGTGGGTATTTACAAGAAAGGGCAATGCAGAGAGGCCAAACTTGGTCAGGAAACGCCCCTATGGGCCCATCCCCCAAAAGGCTCAAAAGTGTGTTTGTGTACTGCCTGGCTGCTATCTATTACTAACACATCTAAACAGATCAGCGCAATAAATGGAAAACTCTAGAAATAAGGAAAATATATCATTTCAAATTTGTTATAAACTATAAATTTGTAAATAAAACCTTTAAAGTCTACTTTTGTAAAACAAATAGGATATAGAAAATCGAATACCAACATACAATACAAACTGCCAATGTATATAGTTTTATCATAAAAATAAAATCAATTATCCACAAAAAATAAAAGTCTTACCTGTCAAGTCAATTTGCAATTGGCTGATGTCCTTAGCAATATCCAACTGATCTTTTGCTTTTCTGTACTCATAATAATATAAAAACATATATGCACATTCCAGATGGAATTGAATAGCCAAATATCGACCTGAATCATCTACAAACAGATTCTGTAGTTTCATCACTGCAAGAGAAAAGATAAAACATTAAAAATTATGATGAGAAGAAAAATATATTAATGTGTAAAATAGAGTCTATAATACATAAAGTATATAGTACATAGTCTCTGTTGTTAAATGATTTTAAACATAAGACCTGAGGAATACAGTAACACTAATAGTTACCAGCCAGCATTATCTGAGCACTTATATGCTCCAGACATGAGCTAAGGACATTATGTACAATATCTCTTTTATTCCACACAATCCTGGGAGAGATGATTCATAACCTTGCTCTTTTTCAGCGGGTTTGTCTTAACCATGCCAAAAAAAAAAATAGCGGGGGGACGGGCGCAGTGGCTCACACCTGTAATCCGGGTACTTTGCGAGGCCAAGGCGGGTGGATCACGAGGTCAGGAGTTCGAGACCAGCCTGACCAACATGGTGAAACCCCATCTCTACTAAAGATACAAAAATTAGCCGGGCATGGTGGCATGAGCCTGCAGTCCCAGCTACTAAGGAGGCTGAGGCAGGAGAATCGCTTGAACCCGGGAGGCAGAGATTGCAGTGAGCTGAGATCGCACCACTGCACTCCAGCCTGAGTGACAGAGCAAGAACCCGTCTCCAAATACATACATACATACATACATACATACATACATACATACATACATACATAAGTAAATGGGAGGTGGCTGTCAAGATGGCCAATAGGAACAGCTCCAGTCTCCAGCTCCCAGCAAAATCAAGGCAGAAGGTGGATGATTTCTGCATTTCCAACTGAGGTAACAGGCTTATCTCACTGGGACTGGTTAGACAGTGGGTGTAGCCCATGGAGGGCGGGCCAAAGCAGGGTGAGGGAAGCACAAGGGGTCATGGAACTCCCTCCCCTAGCCAAGGGAAGTCCTGAGGGACTGTGCCATGAGAAATGGTGCATTCTGACCCAGATACTAAGCTTTTCCCGTCTTCGCAACCTGCAGGCCAGGAGATTCCCTCGGGTGCCTACACCACCAGGGCCCTGGGTTTCAAGCACAAAACTGGGCAGCCGTTTGGGCAGACACAAAGCTAGCTGCAGAAGTTCTTTTTCATACCCCAATGGCTCCTGGAATGCCAGCAAGAGAGAACCATTCACTCCCCTGGAAAGGGGCCTGAAGCCAGGGAACCAAGTGGTCTAGCTCAGCTGATCCCACCCCCAGGAAGCCCAGCAAACTATGATCCACTGGCTTGAAATTCTCACTGCCAGCACAGTAGTCTGGTCAACCTGGGACACTCGAGCTTGGTGGGGACAGGGGCGTCCACCATTAGTGAGGCTTCAGTAGGTGGTTTTCCCCACACAGTGTAAGCAAAGAATCTCTGGGACACAGCTAAAGCAGTGTTTAGAGAGAAATTTATAACACTAAATGCCCATAGGAGAAAGCAGGAAAGATCTAAAATCAACACCCTAACATCACAATTGAAAGAACTAGAGAAGCAAGAGAAGATGTGGAGAAGAAGGAACACTTTTACACTGTTGGTAGGAATGTAAATTAGTTCAACCATTGTGGAAGACAGTGTGGCAATTCTTCAAGGATCTAGAACCAGAATTACCATTTGACCCAGCAATCCCATTACTGGGTATATACCCAAAGGATTATAAATCATTCTGCTATAAAAACACATGCACACATATGTTTACTGCAGCACTGTTCACAATAGCAAAGACTTGGAGTCAACCCAAGTGCCCATCAATGATAGACTGGATAAAGAAAATGTGGCACATATACACCATGGAATACCATGCGGCTATAAAAAAGGATGGGTTCATGTCCTTTGCAGGGACATGGATGAAGCTGGAAACCATCATTCTCAGCAAACTAACACAGGACAGAAAACCAAACACCGCATGTTCTCACTCATAAGTAGGAGTTGAACAATGAGAACACATGGACACAGGGAGGAGAACATCACGCCGGGTGGGGGACTAGGGGAGGGATAGCATTAGGAGAAATACCTAATGTAGATGATAGGTTGATGGATGCAGCAAACCACCATGGCACGTGCATACCTACTTAAACCTGCACGTTCTGCACATGTATCCCAGAACTTAAAGTATAATAAAATTAAAATTAAAAACATGGCAACATAAGGTGTTGATACAAAGTACCATGAATGCGCAACAGTTAAACATATTTTTATAGTGTGAAAATGTACACATCGAAGAAACTGGTTAGAACCAAATATTAAATTGGTAAGATAAAGAAAAAACAGAGTTGTACTTCAATGAGATCCTTAAAAAAAAAAAGAAAAAACAAAGAGGCAACACTGAAAATCTGATGAAGAGGATATCAGTTTACAAGTTTTCTTCATAGAGAATGTAGAATTTCTCCCTTAAAAGAAAAAAAGGGGCTGGGCATGGTGGCTCACGCTATAATCCAAGTGCTTAAGAAGACCTAGGTGGAAAGATTGCTTGAAGCCAGGAGTTCAAGACAAGCCTGAGCAACATAGAGTGGACTCCTCTCAACAAAAAAATAAAAATATTAGTCAGGCATGGTGGAGCATGCCTGTAATTCCAGGTACTCAGGAGGCGGAGACGGGAGGATCATTTGAACCCAAAAGTTCAAGGCTGCAGTGAGTTATGATCATGCCACTGCACTCCAGTCTAGGTGACAGACTGAGACCTTGTCTCTAAAAATAAAAGAAAAGGGGAAACAGATATACACGCATATATCTAATACAATATGAACATCAAATAAGGAATAAGTGAATATTGGCTTGGCAGTCAGATTCTAATTTATTTCACTAAATATCTAAGATGAAAAGAATGGAGGATAATAACCTAGTAAAACAGCATCTGACATAAAATGACTGTCAAAATTAACTACATATAAAGACAGGCTAGTTGACATACACTAAGTAACAAGGGTGTCTAACAGGCACCCTTATCCAATTGATCCCCCAAACAGAATTCCTTTCTATAATATCGCTGACAAACTATCTCTCACAAACGTTTCCAATATGTGTTAGCCAGCATTTCACAAAACAGCCTACCAGAATGAATACATAATGAATGAATGGAACACAAAGGCTGATGACAGTTTCCCCATCATTCAAGCTGAAAGAGAAGTTATTTTTACTGAATATCTAACTCTGCCTAGCAATGGGTATTTTACATGCTGTGTTATTTAATTCTCACAATGATGTATTGTTCAAGGATCTAGAACCAGAATTACCATTTGACCCAGCAATCCCATTACTGGGTATATACCCAAAGGATTATAAATCATTCTGCTATAAAAACACATGCACACATATGTGCATAATGATACATAATGAATCCACTTAATTCATTATAAAATTGAGTTCAGGCTGGGCACAGAGCCTTACACCTATAATTCTAGCACTTGGGGAGGCTGAGGTGAGAGGATCACTTGAAGCCAGGAATTCAAGACCAGACTGGGCAACATAGCAAGACCACATCTCTACAATAGCCAAGCATGGTAATATGCTCCTGTAGTCCCAGATACTGCAGAGGCTGAAGTGGGAGGATTGCTTGAGCACAGGAGGTTGAGGTTGCAGTGAGCTATTATTACACCACTGCACTCCAGCCTAAGCAACAGAGCAGTCTCTAAAAAAAAATTTTAAATAGGGCCGGGTGCAGTGGCTCATGTCTGTAATCCCAGCACTCTGGGAGGCGGAGGCGGTGGATCACCTGAGGTCAGGAGATCGACACCAGTCTGGCCAACATGGTGAAACCCTGTCTCTATCAAAAATACAAAATTAGCTGGGTGTGCTGGCACGCGCCTGTAATGCCAGCTTCTTGGGAGGCTGAGGCTGCAGAATCACTTGAACCCCGAAGGTGGAGGCTGCAATGAGCTAAGATAGTGCCATTGCAATCCAGCCTGAGCAAAAAAAGAGTGAAGCTCCATTTCAAAAAAAGAAAATTTAAATTTAAATTTAAAAAAGAAAAGAAAATTGAGCTCAGCATACTGACTGGTCACCTCATTAAGTGGCAATGCCAGGATGTGAATCCAAGCTTGTAGGGGAAAGGGGTATGAAAAAGTTTTCAGGGGAAAGATAAAGGTGCAGAGCTGATGCTATAAAGGCCCAATCTACTTTATCACCTATAATCTGGCAGAAACACCTACAGCTAAGAAACAGATACCCCTTTGTCTTTACGTGAGCTGAAATTTAAATGGGTCTGAAAAAGAAAGTGTTTCGGTGAAACCCCGTCTCTGCTAAAAATACAAAAATTAGCCGGGCATGGTGGCGGGTGCCTGTAGTCCCAGCTGCTCGGGAGGCTGAGACAGAATGGCGTGAACCCAGGAGGTGGAGGTTGCAGTGAGCCAAGATCGCGCCACTGCACTCCAGCCTGGGTGACAGAGCGAGACTCCGTCTCAAAAAAAAAAAAAAAAAAAAAAGGGAAAGACAGTGTTTTTCTACAGTCCATTTAAGAGATTCTCTGGACTCAAAGAGAGTAAGTCAAGATGTACATGTCTCACCTCAGAAGGCACACAGGCATTCTAACGTGAACTTCACTGTGAAAACCCCTGAGTAGATTTCATCCATGCAAACCAAACCCAGGAAAAGCTGGATCTAATAATACTTAATGCTCTTGATGACGGCTTCTTCTTTTTTTTTTTTTAATGTTCTTCTCCTTTTGTCTGCCCATTATTCCTGAGTGTCTAGTCATTACTCTCAGAAATATAATAACCTTCTATGACCTTAGTACACAAGTGACAGTTTTGCTTGGCTGCCAATGACAGTAATCTTCCCAAAATGTTCTGGATGCAAACATCAAGGGACATAAGGGTTGGCCAAGGTTCTTAAAAATCTTCTCTCAAGTATCACGGAAAGGACATTTACTGCACTTAATAAGGCTTACTAAGTTGTGATAGTTCAGGTAGGTCTACTATCAAATTTAAACTGTACTAAGAATACATAAATAAGTCACACAAATGCCCAAAGTTGGTTGTATGTATCTATCTTCCCTCCTATCTACCTACCGACTTTTCTGCTCACCTATCTATACATATGTATATATGTATGTACTATCAGTATAATTGGCTTTATTCTTGTACTTCTGTGCTTTCTCTGCATTATCTTATATGTTCAGAGATCAAATGTTGGATAAATAAAGTAGGGGAGCTCGGGCGCGGTGGCTCATGCTTGTAATCTTAGCAATCTGGGAGGCTGAGGTGGGCGGGTCACCTGAGCTCAGGAGTTTGAGACCAGCCTGGCCAACAGGGTGAAACCTCATTTCTACTAAAAATACAAAAATTAGCCGAGCATGGTGGTGTACGCCTTGTAGTCTCAGCCACTCAAGGAGGCTGAGGTGGGAGAATTACTTGAGCCTAGGAGGTGGAGGTTGCAGTGAGCCAAGATCACACCACTGCACTCCAGCCTGGGTGACAAAGCCAGATCCAGTCTCAAAAGAAAACAAAAAAAATTTAAAAAAGAAAAAAAATCCATACCTACTTCATAGTCCGACTAAAGAGCCACAAATACAAGTAAAAATCTTAAGAAGAGCAAAAGAAAATAGGTGGACTAGTTACACAGGAAGAGCAACTGGACCAATACTGATTTCTCAACACCAACAAGGAAACCAAAAACATAGGCCGGGAGTGGTGGCTCACGCCTGAGATCGGGAATTCAAGACCAGCCTGGCCAACACAGTGTAACCCTGTCTCTACTAAAAACACAAAAATTAGCCCAGCATGGTGGCCTGTAACCCCAGCTACTAGGGAGGCTAGGGTGGAAGAATTGGTTGAACCCAGGAGGCGGAGGTTGCAGTAAGCGTAGATCGCGCCACTGCACTCCCACTCTAGCCTGGACAACAAGAGTGAGATGAAAGAAAGAAAAGAAAGAAAAGAAAAGAAAAGAAAAGAAAAGAAAAGAAAAGAAAAGAAAGAAAAGAAAAGAAAGAAAGGAAGAAAGAGGGAAAGAAGGAAGGAAGGAGAAAAGAAAAGAAAGAAGGAAAGAAAGAGAAAAAAAGAAAAAGAAAGAAAGGAAGGAAGGAAAAAAGAAAGAAAGAAGGAAGGAAGGAAGGAAGGAAAGAAAGAAAGAAAGAAGGAAAGAAAGAAAGAAAAGAAAGAAAGAAAGAAAGAAAGAAAGAAAGAAAGAAAGAAAGAAAGAAAGAAAAGAGAGAGAGAAAGAGAAAGAAAGAATGCTGCCTGGAATCTTATAGTCAACAGCTCAAGGAGGGAAACAAGAACATTTCCAAGCAAACAGAAACAGAGAATTTATCACCAAGACATGCTTGTTCAAGTGGAATCACTGCTACATTATTTTACATCACCTTTAGTAAACAAAAACATTACTTTTGAGTTTCACCTGCCCTAAGTGGAAAGAATAATGAGAAAACGTTGCCCAAAGGTAGATGAGAAAAGAGACAAAGGCTACAACCTGACACAGCAGTTTCAAACTTCAAAAAACAGTACACCTTCAAAGTTTGGAAAGTAAGAAGGCCCAATCTCTGTATGAACAAGTTTAAGAAGGATTGAGGCTTTTATCTATTTTTAAAGCTTCCAATATACAGTAAAAGTTGAAAGCTGTCAGAAGTATTCAGCAGAAGAACTTTCCAAAGTAACTAAGCTACTGATGAAGACATAAAACTCTGAGGAAAAAAGAGCAATAAAGATAGAGAATTGCTTTTTCCCCCAGAGCAGTATAGTCATCCAAGCAACCACATTCTCCTGAGAAGCTGAATTTCATAAATATTAGACAAGCATAAAGAAAAACAAATAATGTCTCCAGGTAATTCCTGCATAGAGATACAGATTCAGAAATTCAGAAATAATAGTAGTATGAAAGATGATGGCTTGAAATATATCTGAACCTAGGCCGGGCACAGAGGCTCACACCTGTAATCCCAGAAACTTGGGAGGCTGAGGCGGGCAGACCACTTGAGGTCAGGATTTCGAAACCAGCCTGGCCAACATGGTGAAACTCCATCTCTACTAAAAATACAAAAAAATTAGCTGTGCATGGTGGAGGGCGCCTGTAGTCCCAGCTACTCAGGAGGCTGAGGCAGGAGAACCACTTGAACCCCGGGGGGCAGAGGTTGCAGTGAGCCGAGATCGCACCACTGCACTCCAGCCTGGGTGACAGAGCAAGATTCCATCTGAAAGAAAGAAAAGAAAAGAAAAAAGAAAAGAGAGGAGAGGAGAGGAGAGGAGAGGAGAGGAGAGGAGAGGAGAGGAGAGGAGAGGAGAGGAGAGAAGAGAAGAGAAGAGAAGAGAAAGAGAAGAGAAGAGAAGAGAAGAGAAAAGAAGAGAAGAAAGAAAAAAGAAATATATCTGAACCTGCAAAATCAGGAAAAGTTACAGCTGATAACTCTGGATTAGAATATAAGTAGGGGCTGGGCAAAGTGGCTCATGCCTGTAATCCCAGCACTTTGTGAGGCCAAGGTGAGCAGATCACTTGAGGTCAGGAGTTTGAGACCAGCCTGGCCAACACGGTGAAACTCCGTCTCTACTAAAAATACAAAAATTAGCTGGGCGTGGTGGCAGACGCCTGTAATCCCAGCTACTTGGGAAGCTGAGGCACGAGAATCACTTGAACCTGGGAGGTGGAGGTTGCAGTGAGCCAAGATCGTGCCACTACACTCCAGCCTGGGCAACAAAGCAAGACTCTGTCTCAAAAAAAAAAAAGTCTGTGAGTGTTTCAAATTTTAATTGTTCCAAGAGTTTTCTTGATAAGTCATGAAAACCAGGGAGGAACATGGCCTATCATGTCTAAATAGGAACGTGCTTGCCAACTCCAATTCATTTCCTCTAAAAAATCCTCTTCCTGCTGACCTCTATACTTTGCAAGCTTCATTTTCTATTGCGGACCCCTCTAATTTTTCCATCGTTCTCCTGCCTCTCTCCCTTCCCAACTATCTCCCTCTCTTCCATCGTATAACCTTTAATCACTATCGATTGAGTTATTAGCAATTCTTAGAATTGTGCTAGATCAGGCTGGGCGCGGTGGCTCACACCTGTAGTCCCAGCACTTTGGGAGGCCGAGGTGGGCAGACCACGAGGTCAAGAGATGGAGACCATCCTGGCTAACACGGTGAAACCCCATCTCTACTGAAAATATAAAAAATTAGCCAGGCATGGTGGCGGGCGCCTGTAGTCCCAGCTACTCAGGAGGCTGAGGCAGGAGAATGGCATGAACCCGGGACGCGAAGCTTGCAGTGAGCTGAGATCGCGCCACTGCACTCCAGCATGGGCAACAGAGCAAGATTCCATCTCAAAAAAAAAAAAAAAAAAAAGAATTGTGCTAGATCTTACTGCAAGGTTTAAGTCCTATTCTTCCCTAAAAATGGGGTGGGGTAGGAAGAGCTAGGTAGCTAAGAAGAGAAGACACATAATCATTACTGAATGATTCAATATGCAGTTAGTTTGATTCTAAATTGTGTGCCGTTGACCAAAAGTAGCAGAGGGGGAAACCCATAAAGACAGGATAATTGAACAAACCATATCAGAAGGGTGGGGCCTTAAAAGATGGGTAGAATTTGGCTACAACCTCGCATCAAGTTTGTAAGGTTTACCAAGGAGGGGTCCATGTGTGTCTCGTCCACTGGTATAAGCCCAGCACCTCTCACAGCTCAAATAATATCCTCGGAGTGAGCAAATATTCTAAAAACCCTTTCGTGGTGATCACCAAGGAGATGAAAATCCAGCATCCTCATGATCTAGCTCCTCCCCACCTGTAAACCTCATCAGCTGAGACACACACCCTTCACACTCTGCTCCAGGCATTCCAAACTACTGGAATTCCCAAATTCACAAAGATGTTCCAAGTCTCTGTGCCTCTCTTGCACATAGTACATGTCCTTTCCAAGTTCTCTACCTAAAAAATTCCCACCATTCTTTAAGACTCAGTGCAAGTATCAGCCACTTGGTGAAGCTTTCTCTGACCTCCCGGTTCAGAACAACCACATTCTCTCCTTCATTCCTTATACTCTGCACTACCTGTTTGTCCTACCTGTATTTTAGTCCTTATCTCACTAAGTTCACTGATATCCACAGCACCTAGCACAGTGTCTGGAACACAGCAAGCACTCAAGAGTTTATTAAATTAAATATCAGATTCAGCAGGAGATAGAAGGCCAAAGATAAAACTGGGACTAATTAAAAATTTCCTCATTAAAAAAAAAGACATTATGAAATTGGCATTTAGAAAACTCAAGCCAGTACTCAACAGCACTGTTGTTCAATGCAACTTTCCCTGATGTTGTTGAGCAGTCTACAGCTGCTTGTCCAGATGGTAGCCGTTAGCTACATGTGGCTTCTGAGCACCTGAAATGTGGCTAGTGAAACTGAGAAACTAAATTCGCAATTTCACCTATTTTACTTTATTTGAATTTAAGTAGCCATACATGGCTGGTGGCTACTGTATGGAACAGTACAGCTCTAGTTAGCAGAAATACTGCATGAAAGTGACAGAATATAAGATTTTCTAATTAATTTTAAAAGTACTGGGTGACAGAGCGAGACTCTGTCTCAAAAAAAAAAAAAAGTACTTTGTAGCAATTATTAATCCTAACAATGAAATGAGCTCCTTCTCAAAGTAATCTCTGAAACTGTCCAACAAAAAAGGGGATAATTTTTTAGACACAAACTTCCAAGAGTCCACCATTAGTATGAGTGAGAAGCTGGACTACAAAACGTCACATTATTTTATACCTGGGAAGAATTCAAAGATTATTTTATAAGAAGGTGAACCTTGGTTTGGAAGTCAAGTGAACTGCTTGAGTTCACACAGGGAATCAGGAACTAAAAGCTAGATTTTAAAATGCTATGTCAGGCTGGGCATGGTGGCTCATGCCTTTAATTCCAGCACTTTGGGAGGCCGAGGTGAGAAGATCCCTTGATGTCAGGACTTCAAGACCAGCCTATGCAATATAATAAGACTTCTGAATTTTAAATTTCTCTACAGAAAAATTTAAAAATTAGCCAGGCAGGCCAGGCACAGTGGCTCACTCCTGTAATACCAGCACTTTGGGAGGCCAAGGCAAGCAGATCACCTGACATCAGGACTTCAAGACCAGCCTGGCCAACATGGTGAAACCTCATCTCTACTAAAAATACAAAAAAAAATTGGCCAGACATGGTGGCGGGCACCCGTAGTCCCAGCTGCTTGGGAGGCTGAGGCAGGAGAATCACTTGAACCCAGGAGGCAGAGGTTGCATTGAGCCGAGGTCACACCATTGCACTCCAGCCTGGGTGACAGAGTGAAACTCTGTCTCAAAAAAAAAAAAAAGGCCAGATGCAGTGGCTCATGCCTGTAATCCCAGCACTTTGGGGGGCTGAGGAGGATGGACCATTTGAGGTCAGGAGTTGGAGACCAGCCTAGCCAACATGCTGAAACCCCATCTCTACTAAAAATACAAAAATTAGCCAGGCATGGTGGTGGGCACCTGTGATCTCAGCTACTTGGGAGGCTGAGGAAGGGGAATCTCATGAACCCGGGAGGCAGAGGTTGCAGTGAGCTGAGATCACGCCATTGCACTCCGGCCTGGGCAACACAGCGAGACTCCATCTCAAAAAAAAAAAAATTAGCCATGTACGGTGGCACGTGCCTATAGTCCCACCTATTCAGAAGGCTAAGGTAGGAGGATCACTTGAGCCCAGGATTTCAAAGTTGCAGTGAGCCTAGATCACATCACTGCACTCCAGCACGGATGACAGAGCAAGACCCTGCCTCAAAAAAATAATGACAACATGAAATGCTATACCCTGTTAATCATCTTAATTGTGATTATTTCACAGGTGTATACATATACAAAATGTCACAAACTGTACACCTTAAAGATGAGATCTTATTATAGGTTAATTAAACTTTAAAAAAAAAGCTGTTTTTTAAAAGGCACACTATATCCACTACTATACCATCTTTTGCTCTACCTCATAGTTGTTAGGAATTAGCTAGTTAATATAATTAAAGACTTCAAAGAGTGCTTGATATGGTGTATACACTATAGAAATGTTAGCTGCATTATCATTAGTTACTAGAATTCTGCCTCACTGACCAGCTTGGAAAAAGCAAGGGAAAGTGTCAGCAGGACTTGGAGTCAGAAACTCCACATCATTGTGCTGGTTCTTGGGCAACTTCTATAAGTCTCAATTCTTTGTAAAATGATTTAGCTAGATAGGATTATCTCTAAAGGGCCTTTCCAAACTAAAGATTTCAGATTAGGATAAAAGCTGTAGATATGGAAAACAGAGATCAATATGGGACCCTTGGGGAAGAACTGGTAAGATTTAAGAACTGGCTAGAAACACAAAATGGTGGAAAACAATGAGTCAACAATGGAAGCAAAGTTTTGAGCTTTGAAGATAGATAACTCAAGGTTTACATTTAAAAAGGAGAGTGTTGACCCAATAGGCATATATTATTATTTTAATAAATCAGGAGGTTCTCCCTGGAAATGAATATTTGTGACCTTCTGGATCAAAATGTCACCCACACTTAAAATGTATGCTAAAACCAAAATCTCTTCTCATGAGATTATTTAAATGCTATGCTAAAATAAAATCTTTAATGGACAATTATAATTACAGACAATGATATTTAGTATATTCAATAACATTTATTCCAAAGTATCAAATTTATGAAAAGAAATCAACATATGCACGTATGCATCAGTCACCAAAAGACTGTTTTCTTTTTTCTTTTTTTTTTTTTTTTTGAGATGGAGTCTCCCTCTGTCATCCAGGCTGGAGTGCAGTGGTGTGATCTCGGCTCACTGCAACCTCTACCTCCCAGGTTCAATAGATTCTCCTACCTCAGCCTCCCGAGTAGCTGGGATTACAGGCACACACCACAATGTCCAGCTAATTTTTATGTTTTTAGTAGAGACGGGATTTCACCATGTTGGCCAGTCTGGTCTTGAACTCTTGACCTCAGGTGATCCACTGCATCAGCCTCCCAAAGTGCTGGGATTACAGGTGTGAGCCACCGTGGAGACTGTTTTTTTGAACACTCAGTGTGGAAACAACCTAATCCCAGAGTCACAGAGCTGCCTGAAATGTCACAGCAGGACTTGATGACAAAGTATTTTAACCCAGTTTCTCTTAGTGACTTCATGAGATCATCTTCAAACAGCTAAAGTGCAATATTACATCTCATGCACTATACATAACATGTTTTCAGCACTGGATGCCATGATCAATTGTTGTATGCCCTGAATAGTCTTTAGAGAATCATGCTTTCATTTAGTGTGACATCCAAAAGAATGCTTTAGATTGTAATGAGAAATAGATTCTGACCTACTCCTATCATGGATGTAATCAGCCCAGCAAAGTTATGCTGACATTATGACAGACTCCATTCCACTGTATTATACTGGTGTAACATGTCTGGACAAAAACCTAAATATCACAGTTGTTCATAAAATCCTTTGCTTATATTTCATAGAATGAAAAAAAAAATCCTGCCAACTTTCTGATGATCTTTCAAGGGCAACATTTCAAATATAATACCCTTCTCTGGACACTGAATCGTATTTCAGTTATAAGTGACTGTTTGGTCAACATTTGGATCAAATCCCAGAACAAAACATTTTAAAAATGAAATCATTCATGAAAGGTTATAATTCAGCACTATCTACAAATCTATTTAGACCTAGCCAAAATGGACCATTTTATGACTAGATAAACTGAAAAGTGCCATTGATTAGCCTAGAACAGCAACATAAAAAATTCTTAGTTGCAAGGCAAAGCAAATGACATGCTGAAATATAATATAGAAAAGAACTGAGACCTCTTGGGGAATGAGTCACTTAGAGCCACATTTTCCAGCTATCTTAGTTTCTGGTTTGGAACTTAATTTTAACTCATAGAATAGAATCCTCTCCAAAATATACCATATAGTTCCTACCTTTTATTTTATTTTATTTTTATTTATTTATTTATATATTTTTTTGAGATGGAGTCTCGCCCTGTCGCCCAGGCCGGAGTGCAATGATGCGATCTCAGCTCACTGCAACCTCCGCCTCCTGGGTTCCCACCATTCTCCTGCCTCAGCCTCCTGAGTAGCTGAGATTACAGGTGCCCACCACCATGCCCAGCTAATTTTTGTATTTTAGTAGAGACAGGGTTTCACCATGTGGGCCAGGCTGGTCTCGAACTCCTGACCTTGTGATCTACCTGCCTCGGCCTCCCAAAGTGCTGGGATTACAGGCGTGAGCCACCATGCCTGGCCCGGTTCCTACCTTTTAAAAAGATACATAAGGAAAGCATACAAGGATATTGGTACGAGAGGGTCAGGTTCCAGAACCAATCCCCCTTGGATACCAAGGGATGACTTACAATGTTTATGCTCACATCTAACAGGCCCCCTGCTAGACCCCCAGCCTTATGTTACCTAAAAATGTTGAAAGAATATAAACTAAGTCCTGGAACAAACAACATAAATGAATCAATTATTATACTGATTGAATAATACTTTCATTATTATCTCTATTTGAATTATGTATAGATAGTCATTTTATCTACAATTAGCGTATGTTTATGTATTTCTGTCCTAGAATAAAATAAAAACTGAGAAATTAGTTTCAACCACTCACCTGGCTTAGGAATATTTATGACTAAACAAGCTATAGTCCTCTCCACTGTATTCTGGCCTAGCTTGTTACTGTAAAAACTCTTGAAGGATGCCGGGCACAGTGGCTCGAGCCTGTAATCCCAGCACTCTGGGAGGCCGAGGGGGGCTGATCACCTGAGGTCAGGAGTTCAAGACAAGCCTGACCATCATGGAGAAACCCCATCTCTACTAAAAATACAAAATTAGCCGGGCGTGGTGGCACATGCCTGTAATCCCAGCTACTCAGGAGGCTGAGGCAGGAGAATTGTTTGAACCCGGGAGGCGGAGGTTGCAGTGAGCTGAGATCGCACCATTGCACTCCAGCCTGGGTGACAGAGTGAAACTCTGTCTCAAACATAACTCTTGAAGGAAACAGACCCCCAAAAGGTACAAGAGCCTCTTATATTATACATGCACACACATGAGAGTTATGTTATACCTTCATGAATGTGCTACCTCCATCAAGTACAGATCACTTTTCTCCACACAGAATGATGCTAACTACCACTCCTCACGTCCCTTGGACACACACATACATATTCATTCCATACTCTTGGATCTGAAAGGAGTCTGGGCTTTGGAACCAGACACAGCTAAAGTCAAATCCCATCTCTGTAACTCAAAAACTCATGGTCAAGTCCAAGTTCATTTATGTTCACATATTCCTTCACCACAAGAGAATCTGTTTTTGTTTTTGTTTTGTGTGGCAACTTTGCCAAAAAAAATCATCCCCAAAACCAGGAAGACTGGAAACCAAGTGTTAAGGCACCTAAGATTCTCCTCTTCTTCAAAGTCTTTCCCTAGGATACAGGAGGGATATCTGCAACAAAGGCAGCAGGAGGCACTTACATGGATGTTTGGTTTATAATTATTTGGCAAATTTTTCATTTAGGTTTTAGATATTTTTCTGCATGTATATTATACGTTACAAAAAATACTAATAAAATGAAGTGCAAAATAGCCTCCCTACCCATTGTTAACTTCAGTGAAACTTATTTTCTATCAACTGTTTTCTTACGCTTTTCTTGATGTACTCAATAGGATATAGGATAATTTCTTATTCTTTGTGTAATTTAACATAATTTACTCCAGCTCAAGTTAGTTAAGGACTTTTTTTTAAAAAAAGAACTAAGGAGAGTACATTTGTTTCCAATGAGGCTACTTAAAGAACAGAGAAAATATTAAAATATCTTTAAACAATTTGAGATAAAATCATGGTGACCTACATACAGCAAATCACCCATTCTAAGTAGGTAAAGTAAGCGAAAGTAGTTATCTTTTTTAAACTAAAAAGACCAAAATGAACTCTATAATCTGACAACATAACAATTTGTGATATTCTACATCAAAAAAAAAAAAAAAAGAAAAGAAACAACTCCAAACAAAAAGGCACTACTACCGGACAAAAAATAAACTAAAAAAGGAGTATCCCAGCCAAGCAATCAGAATGGAGCTACATGCCCATATCAAACAAAAATCTGCCACATACCTTGATCAACACAGTTTTCGGCAAGAGTAAAAAGCAGAGGTGAGCGTTCCTCAAGTAAATGCTGATGAATATTCACACATCTCAAAGTCCACCATGGCAAGCTCTAGGAAAAAAACACCACGTAAGCTGAAATAAAAGCATATTTTAACTCTTTTTACATTAACTGAGATTAATTTTTAGAATTTTTTTACATTTATAAAATTAAATTTATTCCTCAATAAGGTTACCCATCCACTGCTCTCTTCAGTAATAATACCAAAACCCACATCTGTGCCTTCCATAAGAATAACACCTCACCTCCATCCTCTCAAACCTTGTATTTTTTTTTAGCCACTTGGACTTCCTTATGCCATTTTGAACTTACCATCCCCTCCTTTAAAATATATGTTGTGGGCCGGGTGCGATGGCTCATGCCTGTAATCCCAGCACTTTGGGAGGCCGAGACGGGCGGATCACGAGGTCAGGAGATCGAGACCATCCTGGCTAACACGGTGAAACTCCGTCTCTACTAAAAATACAAAAAATTAGCCGGGCGCGGTGGCAGGCGCCTGTAGTCCCAGCGACTCGGGAGGCTGAGGCAGGAGAATGGCGTGAACCCGGGAGGCGGAGCTTGCAGTGAGCCAAGGTCGCGCCACTGCACTCCAGCCTGGGTGACAGAGCGAGAGTCCGTCTCAAAAAAAAAAAAAAAAAAAAAAAAAAAAAAAATATATATGTTGTGGCTGGGTGCAGTGGCTCACGCCTGTAATCCCAACAGTTTGGGAGGCCGAAGCGGGCAGATCACAAGGTCAGGAGTTCAAGACCAGCCTGGCCAACATGGTGTAACCCTGTCTCTACTAAAAATACAAAAATTAGTTGGGCGTGGTGGTGGGCGCCTGTAGTCCCAGCTACTTGGGAGGCTTGAGGCAGGAGAATCGCTTAAACCTGGGAGGCAGAGATTGCAGTGAGCCGAGGATGCACCATTGCACTCTAGCCTGGGCAACACAGCGAGACCTTGTCTCAAAAAAAAAAAAATGTTGTATTCATCCTGCTCTGTGGCACTTTATCACCACTTTAATCCAAGTACCAACTCCTTCAGAGGCCCCACAAGAACCCCCTGTGGGGGTGATTTTTCCATCACCTGAACTTCCAGCACATTATCTGTAATTCCCTTGCAAACACATTCCATTGTATTTTATGTATGTCATCTCAGGTTCCAATGTTGTTCACCGTCTACTACCCAACAAGGTAAGAAATCATGTCTTATTCATCTCTATATCCTCCTCAAAGCAATGTATTTTACATCATCTACACAGTAGGAAATACCTTGGATTCAGATGTCCGCCCAATCTAAGAAGATTGCTTCCACACCTGTATGAAACCTCTTCCTTACAGTCTTCTCCTGCTAGTGTGGCACATGCTGATCTTTCACTTCTTTGAACTTCTACACTGTTCCTAGAAGTTGGCATCATATTGGACAGTGCTTGTTTTTCAAGTTTATAACTCCACCTGAGCCATACATTTCTGAGGGCAGAAACTGCTTTTTTTTTTTTTTTTGAGGCAAGGTCTCACTCTGTCGCCCAGGCTGGAGTGCAGTGGCATGATCACAGCTCACTGCAGCCTGGACCTCCTCAGGCTCAGGTGATCCTCCCACTTCAGCTTCCTGAGTTGCTAGGACTACTGGCCATGTCACCATGCCCAGCTAATTTTTGTATTTTTTGGTAGAGACGGGGTTTTGCCATGTTGCCCAGGCTGGTCTCCAACTCCTGGGCCCAAGTGATCCACTCGCCTTGGCCTCCCAAAGTGCTGGGATTACAGATGTGAGGCACTGCACCCAGTAGGAAACTGGATTTTATACATTGTCTTGACTAATATACAAGCTGAGCATATAGTAGCTTTTTCTTTTATTCGCTGATGCTTTTTCTTACTTGATCAACATATATTTACTTAAAAAAAAAAGGAATAAAAACAAGAAACAACAAGCCAATATAAAAGTATGGCCAGGTATGGTACCTCACACCTGTAATCCCAGCTACTCAGGAGGCTGAAATAAGAAGATCACTCGAGGCTAGGAGTTTGAGACCAGCTGGGCAACACTGTAAGACTAAGTCTCTTTAAAAAAACAAAAAAGGGCGGGGGCCGGGTTCAGTGGCCTGTAGTTCAGACGCCTGTAGTCCCAGCACTTTGGGAGGCCGAGCAGGCGGATCACCTGAGGTCAGGAGTTCAAGAGCAGCCTGGCTAACATGATGAAACCCCGTTCCTACTAAAAATACAAAAAATTAGCCGGGTGTGGTGGCGTGCACCTGTAATCCCAGCTACTCGGGAGGCTGAGGCAGGAGAATCACTTGAACCCAGGAGGCAGAGGTTGCAGTGAGCCAAGATCGCACCATTGCACTCCAGCTTGGGCAGCAAGAGTGAAACTCCATCTCAAAAAAAAAAAAAAAGTATATACAGTGAAGAGTGAAAATCTGTCTTCCACAGCCCCAATATCATCCTCCTCCAGCAGAAAAATCGGTGACAAAGGTTTATATTCCTCCAGAGCTTCCTCTGTGTATGTGCATATGTGTATATGTACATGTGTACAAGTTATGATAAGTAATTTTGATAAGCTCATTATAAATTATTTGTAACTATATTACTTTATTATATTACATGAAAGTCTAAGAATTAGTTTTCCTCTTAGTTACCTACAAATATGAGATGACAATTACCAAAAAGCTTTTTTTTGAGATGGGGTCTCACTACACTGTCCAGGTTGGAGTGCAGTGGCTATTTACAGGAGTCATCATAGCACACTGCAGCTTTGAACTCCTGTACTCAAGCCATCCTCCTGCTTCAGACTTCCAATTACCTGGGACGACAGGTATGTGTCACAGCACCTGGCTCCAAAGAACTTTTTTGCTTGAACTTAATTTCCTCATTTGACTAAGAGGTTCCCTTCTAAACTGCTACACACCATAGCCTGGTTCGCTTCTAAAGTCTTATACACCACAACTACTACAACTGTGATGCAACCACAAATGAATTTTGACTCCATGACAAAATCCTTTCAAATTAATACTGTTTCCTCTGTCCATGTAAGGAAATATAAAATTATCTAATAGCAAAGAAATTTCAGACAGTTTTTAACTGAATTCCCTGAGGTGTTACCTCATTTTCATTCTTTTCCTATCACTATAACATGAAGTCAGTTTACATTTCAATTATCTGTCCCTTATCTGCTGTCAGCAATAAGTGAGTCAGGCCTGGCAGCTTATTCTTTTACTTTTCTAGACATGGGAATTTAGATACATCCAGTCAAAAAGATTTCACTTTTAAGAAAACACATAATACAAGGCCAGGCACAGTGGCTCACACTTGTAATCCCAGCACTTTGGGTAGCAGGAAGCTCACTTGAGGCCATAAATTCAAGACCAGCCTGGGCAACACAGTGAGATTCCAATTCTACAAAAAATTTTTTTTAGGTAGCTGAGCGTGGTGGTGCATATCTGTAATCCTAGCTACTCAGGAGTTTAAGGTTATAGTCAGCTGTGATCACACCACTATACTCCAGGTTGGGCAACAGAGAGGAGACTCTGACTCTAAAATAAAAAAACAAAAAACAAACAAAAAAACATATAATATGCTGAACTCTTAAAAATCAGATCTATAAATTAACTCTCAAACCAAAAATCTTTATATGGGGGAGGGAAGAATAAAACAAATATAGAGGCTGGGGGCAGTGGCTCATGCCTGTAATCTCAGCACTTTGGGAGGCTGAGGCAGGCGGATCACAAGGTCAGGAGATCGAGACCTTCCTGGCCAACATGATGAAACCCCGTCTCTACTAACAATACAAAAAATTAGCCGGGCATGCTGGCAGGAGCCTGTAGTCCCAGCTACTTGGGAGGCTGAAGCAGAAGAATGGCATGAACCCGGGAGGTGGAGCTTGCAGTGAGCAGAGATTGCGCCACTGCACTCCAGCCTGAGAGACAGAGCGAGATTCAGTCTCAAAAAAAAAAAAAAAAACAAATATAGAAAACATAGCCTATTTTTCTACTAGTCAGTGTAACAGACCTTTTCAGTTTGTCAAGAATTGCTTAATATAAAAATAGAAGGCTGGCACAGTAGCTCATGCCTGTAATCCCAACACTTTGGGAAGCCAAGGTAGGAAGGTCACTTGAAGCCATGAGTTTCAGACAAGCCTGGGCAATGCAGTGAGATCCCATCTCTACAAAAATAAAAATCGAAAAATTGAGCCAGGCATGGTGGCTCATGCCTGTAATCCCAGCACTTTGGGAGGCCAAGGCGGGTGGATCACGAGGTCAAGAGATCGAGACCATCCTGGTTAACATGGTGAAACCCCGTCTCTACTAAAAATACAAAAAATTAGCTGGACGTGGTGGTGGGCACCTGTAATCCCAGCTACTCGGGAGGCTGAGGCAGGAGAATCGCGTGAACCCAGGAGGCGGAGATTGCAGTGAGCCAAGATTGCGCCACTGCACTCTAGCCTGGGTGACAGAGCGAGACACCATCTCAAAAAAAAAAAAAAGAAAAATTGAAAATTGAGGCCTGGCGCGGTGGCTCACACCTGTAATCCCAGCACTTTGGGAGGCTGAGGCAAGCAGATCACTGAGGTCAGGAGTTTGAGACCAGCCTGACCAACATGGTGAAAATCCATTTCTCCTAAAAATACAAAAAAAATTAGCCAGGCGCGGTGGTGCATGCCTGTAGTCCCAGCTACTTGAGAGGCTGAGGCAGGAGAATCGCTTGAACCCGAGAGGCGGAGGTTGCACTGAGCTGAGATCATGCCACTGCACTCCAGCCTGGGTGACAGAGTAAAACTCTGTCTCAAAAAAATAAAAAAAGAAAGAAAAAATTGAGGCATTAATAAAAAAGCGAACTTGAAGTCTTGCTTTAGATAATTTCTAGATTTTATCTCCTGATTATAACACTTATTACAGAATGGTCTGATTGAGAAGTCACAATAGTTTAGAACCTCCCAGTCAGCAGGGAGCAGTAGTATACTCACAAGGCACCAATAAATGGAAACTGATACTCAGAGAAATTAACTAGCATAAGGTCACATAGCTGTTAATTTCAAAACCAAGACTCATTTTACTCAACCACTTACATAGTACTAATTCTAGTCTATATACTTCACAGATTAGGGGTTGTGGGAAAATCTGCTGCTTCTATAATTTCACAAAAATAATATCATCATAAATAACTTGATACATTTCTTAGGAGTTGGGTTACTCAAAAATTAATTTAAAAGGTTAAAATTAACTTGGATAAGTATGTAATGTTTCTTTACTATTTTATCTTAATTCATCAAATAAGCCATTTTTAATAACACCATTAAGAGAAAGATATAAACCAGGTGCCTGTAGTCCTAGCTGCTCAGGAGGCTGGAGCAGGAGGATCACTTGAGTCCACAAGTTGAAGGCCATCCTGGACAACATAGCAAGACAACATCTCCAAAAAAAAAAAAAAAAAAAGTAGAAAGGAAGGAAGGAAAGAAGGAAGGAAGGAAGGGAGGGAGGGAGGGAGGGAGGGAGGCAGGGAAGAATGATATAGTAAAGACCCACAGGAAAAATCTATAATAGAAAGAATAATGCTTCAATCGAATGGCAAGAGAAGCCAGGCAGGATGGTGTGCTCCTGAAGCGCCAGCTACTCAAGAGGCTGAGGTGGGAGGATCACCTGGGGCCAGGAGTTCAAGATCAGCCTGGGCAACACAGTGAGACCCTGTCTCCCATCTCAAAAAAAAAAAACAAAAAGAAAAAGAAAGGCAAAATTTCAGCACAAAATGATGTATACATAGTGATATACTACAGGAAAACAGGTTTTTAAGCAGAAGTAAAAAGTTGTTTACATCTGCCAAGAAATTAAGGTAACTTGCCTCTGCAACCCTACAAGAATGACATCTACAACTAGTATTCCACATATTTATTAATTCTCCTAAGTTGTTGACAGTATATATATTATTTTTCAAATGATGCTTAACATACTTTTTTTTTTTTTTTTTGGAGACAGCGTCTCACTCTAGTCTCCTGGGCTGGAGTGCAGTGTGTGATCTTGGCTCACTGCAACCTCCACCTTCCACATTCAAGCAATATTCCTGCCTCAGCCTCTTGAGTAGCTGGGATTACAGGCATGCACCACCATGCCTGGCTAATTTTTTTTTTTTTGAGACAGAGTCTCGCTGTGTTGCTCAGGCTGGAGTGCAGTGGAACGATCTCGGTTCACTGCAAACTCTGCCTCCTGGGTTCAAGCGATTCTCCTGCCTCAGCCTTCCAAGTAGCTGAGATTACAGGCACCCGCCATTACACCCAGCTAATTTTTGTATTTTTAATAGAAATGGGGTTTTACTGTGTTGGCCAGTTTGGTCTCAAACTCGGGACCTCAGGTGATCCACCTGCCTCGGCCTCCCAAAGTGCTAGGATTACAGGCGTGAACCACCGTGCCCGGAGATGCCTGAATAATTTTTGTGTTTTTAGTAGAGACAGGGTGTCACCATGTTGGCCAGGCTGGTGTCGAACTCCTGACCTCAGGTGATCCACCAGCCTCAGCCTCCCAAAGTGCTGGTATTACAGGCGAGAGCCACTGCGCCTGGACAACGCTTAACATACTTGATGAAGAAAACTTTTGAGCAACTTAAAAACCGTCTCACTCATTCATTAGTGACCATAAGTTCTCACTAGAAAGAAAATAATGCCATTTGGCAGCCTCAAGGCTTGGTGATACTTTACCTAGAGTAAAGTGGCTGGGCACAGTGGTTCACGCCTGTAATCCCAGCACTTTGGAAGGCCGAGGTGGGTGGATCACTTGAGGTCAGGAGTTCGAGACCAGTTGGCCAACATAGTAAAATCCCATTTCTACTAAAAGTACAAAAAAATTAGCAAGGCATGGTGGCACGTGCCTGTAATCCAAGCTACTAGGGAGGCTGAGGCAGGAGAATCGCTTGAACCCAGGAGGCAGAGTTTGCAGTGAACCGAGATCGTTCCACTGCACTCCAGCCTGAGCAACACAGCGAGACTCTGTCTCAAAAAAATAAATAAATAAAAATACAAAATTAGCCAGACATGGTGACGCACGCCTGTAATCCCAGCTACTTGGGAGGCTGAGGCAGGAGAATCGCTTGAACCCAGGAGGTGGAGGTTGTGGTGAGCCGAGATCACGCCATTGCACTCCAGCCTGGGCAACAAGAGTGAAACTCCATCTCGAAAAAAAAAAGAAAGAACTATTGCGTTCCTTAAAAATTTTCAGCCAAAATTGGGAGATTTCACATAAAATTTAGATGTACTATTTCTGACACTATGGGGTCTGCAGCACACCAGGTTGCAACAGTCAGATGGAGCAGGGGTCAGTCAGGCACAGCCTGTGCGCAAATCCAGCCCACTACTGGTTTCCGTATAGTCCAAGAACTTTTACATTTTTATATCACTGGGAAAAATCAAGAATAATATTTTGTGAATGTGAGAAGTATAGAAAATGTAAGTTTCAGTGTCCACAAATAAAGCTTTATTGGAAGACAGTCATGTCCATTTAATGAAACATTGTCTACAGCTGCTGTAACACTACAATGCAGCAGAGTTGAATAACAGCAACAAAGACTGCACACTGCATGGCTGATAACCTCCACTAAACCTCCAAACACTGTCTTTTCTTTCTGCATATTAGCATTCTGTGTGTATATTTGTCCTCACTAGTTTATATGAAGAAACCATATAATAGATATTTAACAAATGCTTTACTAAATCCAACCCAAATAATGACATAACATAGAATGTGAGCCAGAAAACAGAAATTAAGACCCATTAAATTTTGGTCACTGCTCATTATCCTATATGAAATTAATAAAAGACTGTGAGGTATGTCTTTTTTTGTTTTTTGTTGTTGTTGTTGTTGTTTTGTTTTGTTTTTTTCTGAGACAGAGTCTCACTCTGTTGCCCAGGCTGGAGTGCAATGGCACAATCACGGCTCACTGCAACCTCCACCTCCCGGGGTTCAAGCAATTCTCCTGCCTCAGCCTCCCAAGCAGCTGGGATTACAGGCGCACGCCACTGCGCCCAGCTAATTTTGTATTTTTAGTAGAGAGGGGGTTTCACCATGTTAGCCAGGCTGGTCTCGAACTCCTGACCTCAGGTGACCCGCCCACCTCAGCCTCTCAAAGTGCTGGGATTACAGGCGTGAGCCACCATGCCCAGCCCAAGGTATATTTTTAAATCAATATTTAAGATTTCTGCAAATGAACATTCATATCTATACAGTACACACATAAATCCTATTAAGGAGATGCAACATAATCTCATTCTAAACTAGATCAATCTCATGACGGAAGAAAAGTTTTTGCTAATTTTCATCGGATTTTTAAATTACATACCTAGAAGACTTAGAAAACAAAATAGACCAAGACATTGTCAGCAACACATCTACAGTCTGGTGTTAATAAGCACAAAAGTCATACCAGGGTATGAATCTCATGGATCCTTTCCTTACCTGAATAGCTGTCAGTTTATGTCTTACATTCACTAGGATAATGCGTGCTAATAACAGTAGTATAGGCTTCGAGGTCAGGCTGTAGATCGATTCACCATCTAGAGTGAGCAGGCTCAGAACAAATGCATCCAGTCCTTTAACCTGAAAAAAGGATTATAAACTAAGATGATATAATTTAACAAAATATTAATCTTTATATGTCTTGTAATAATACAAAGATTTTCCAGTCAACTCAGCTTTGAAATAAAAGCATTAATATATTACACAGCAATTGGCACTGGACAGAATTATAACACTGCAAATGCCCTTAGACATCTATAAATCCAGCCTGCCCTGATGGATGGCCACCCACCTGATTAAACTTGGTTTTTTGGGTTTTTTGTTTTTTGTTTTTTTTGAGACGGGAGTCTCACTCTGTTGCCCAGGCTGGAGTGCAGTGGTGTGACCTTGGCTCACTGCAACCTCCGTCTCCCGGGTTCAAGTGATCCTCCTGCCTGGGCAAATAGCTGGGACTCCAGGCACGCACCACCACATCCAGCTAAGTTTTTGTATTTTTAGTAGAGATGGGGTTTCACCATGTTGGCCCGGCTGGTCTCGAACTCCTGATCTTAAGTGATCCCCTGCCTCGGTCTCCCAAAGTGCTGGGATTACAGGCGAAAGCTTCTGCACCTGGCATGTTCAAACTTTAGAGAAACAAGGAACTCAAAAAAAATGCTAGCATTGAAGAGATATCATCACTTCATAAATTTACTTACAACAAAAGATTATCTCAATGAAAAGCATCCCTATATTAAAGTATTTATACTAAATAGTGTATTTGATATTTATATTAAACACCTACATTTCACTTAAGCTTCAATACCTGGAAAATGTCATTATTAAGTAAGTCTCTACTCCATAATTTCTATCAAGCCAATCAATCAACAAGGTCTCATACATCAAATGCAGAATGGGCATACGACCACACACCAGAGTGAGCAGAAGGCTGCAAAAAAAAAGGATGCCTTTAAAAAATACACTCCCCTGTTGTACAGAGATTTTTTTACAATGGACAAGGCTGTTAAAATTTGGATGGCAGAATTTTAACAGCTCCATAAAATAGCAAGCAAGAATCCTCACCCATCAGGAACATGGGTTCCAATGTCACATGCACAGGACAGTGTCCTTTCTCTGTTTCTCACTAGTTTGTGAGCACATGTAAATTTTTCCCACAATTGTTTTCCTGATGAAGCCTCAGTTTCATCAATTATAAAATGAAATAACTGGGCCAGGCACGGTGGCTCACATCTGTAATCCCAGCACTTTGGGAGGCCGAGGCGGGTGGATCACGAGGTCAGGAGATCGAGACCATCCTGGCTAACACAGTGAAATCCCGTCTCTACTAAAACTACAAAAAATTAGCCGGGCGCAGTGGCAGATGCCTGTAGTCCCAGCTACTTGGGAGGCTGAGGCAGGAGAATGTTGTGAACCTGGGAGGCGGAGCTTGCAGTGAGCCCACATTGTGCCACTGCACTCCAGGCTGGATGACAGAGCGAGACTCCGTGTCAAAAAAAAAAAAAAAATGAAATAACTGAACCTATACCTCAGAGGGTTCTTGTAAGGATTAAACTAAACAATCCAAATAATGCCACTCCCTGGCTCAATACTGAGTATTTTGAATACTCAATATTTGAATATTTTAAATATTGTTTAAAGTATTCAATAGAAGAAAGAAGGAGGGCCGGGCACAGCAGCTCATGCCTGTAATCCCAGCACTCTGGAAGACCACACGGCTAGATCACCTGAGGTCAGGAGTTCGAGAACAGCCTGGCCAACATGGTGAAACCCCATCTCTACTAAAAATACAAAAATTAGCCGGGCATGGTGGCACATGCCTGTAATCCCAGCTACTCAGGAGGCTGAAGCAGGAGAATTGCTTGAACCTGGGATGCGGAGGTTGCAGTGAGCCGTGATCGCACTACTGCACTCCAGCCTGGGCGACAGAACGAGACTGTCTTAGAAAAAAATAAAAAACAATAAATAAAAGAGAAAGAAGGCAATAACTGTGAGTTCATCTTCTGTCCTATTTTCATCATCATTCAAGAGTGTAATAGAGGAATAAAGATTTAATATGAATTACCTCCACAACAAAGCCTACTGTTATCTCTGCTAAGCATACAAGGAATTAGTTAAAAAAAACTTCAATAATTAATGAAACATTATCAAGTTATTACAACTGCCTCAATTTTAGAGGTGAGGAAACAGATCCATAAAAATTAAGTGAAGCCCATGTTTCCAATTCCCAAATCAATTCCCAAACCAGCCCAGGCTGGTAGAAAGAACATTGGTTTAGGAACTACAAACAGATCTCTCTACCTCTTCCTGCCCCTCAGGAAGGCCTAGGGCTATGCAAAGCATTTGGAGAGCCTCAAGGACATGACCAGGATGACTTTTAGCCTTCTGACTGGCACTACACTATGGTGGCGTGGGTAACTGAAATACAGACACAAAAAGAGAAGACCTTCATCATGAGTTCAGTCTTGGACATGATGAGGAAATGAGGTATTCTGCGAGAACCCCGACTGGAGGTACTGAATGTACAGTGAATATACTGACTTGAGAACTCAGAAGAACCTGCCTAAAGTGCCCAAACTAGACTTGCAGCCTCATCGAATCATGTTGTAAATTCAAGTAGATATAACCAGCTTATTTCCTAAAGCCCAAGCCAAACTGGTAAAGCACAAGAAGATAATACGGAATGTCTTTAAGAAAGAGAATCCTGGCCAGGCCCAGTGGCTCACACCAGGAATCTCAGCACTTTGGGAGGCTGAGGCAGGCAGATCACAAGGTTAAGAGCTTGAGAGCAGCCTGGCCAATATGGTGAAACCCCATCTCTATTAAAAAACACAAAAATTAGCCAGGCATGGTGGCGGGCACCTGTAGTCCCAGCTACTCAGGAGGCTGAGGCAGGAGAATCACTTGAACCCAGGAGGTGGAGGTTGCAGTGAGCCAAGATTGCGCCACTGCACTCCAACCTGGGCAACAGAGTGAGACTCCGTCTGAAAAAAAAAAAAAAAAAAAAAAAGAAAAAGAAAAAGAATCCTTCTCCTAATCACTCTGAGACAAGAAATATGTCTACCTGTTCTACCACAAATTTCAGGTCATTATCTTCTAAATGAATCCCTAAATATAAAGAACAAACAAGTAATTTAACAGAGCAACAAATAAAAATTATACAGGGAGACAGCACATGGTATACTACCTGGAGAGCATTACCTGTGACACTCAAGCTAGGTTGTGAGTACAAAGGAGATTTATTATTTAAATTGTATACATTTCATATGCTCTTTTAAGTGTTGGTAGTAGTTCCAATAAAAAAGTTAAAATCAAAGACTTAGTCAAAGTTTCCTACAACTCCAAATGACCTCCATCAAGTCTGATTTTTCACTGCTAAAAGCAGCAAGCTCAAAGCATCCTTTTCCCACAAACACTATGCTCTTCTCTCCTCTAAATTCCTGCTCATACGACTGCACCTAGAATGGATATTTTCCTCTTCTCTATCCATTTTCTAACCATCCTTCAGGTTCTAGTTCAAGGTCCACTTCCAACTACAAGGTCTTTTTTGACAAAATCCAGCTTCCACAAATCTCTTTGTTAATGGCAATATTTCTTATGGTCTGAACTTCTCATGAAACTCATTTTCATATTGTTTTGATTTGCTACCTGAATTTACAGGTGCTTCTACACTATTATAGAAGAGTACTGGATTTGGAACCAGAAAATGTGGATTCCAATGCCCCAGCTAAAGATCTCTGACAAGATTCTTTTACCACTCTGAGCTTCAGTCTTTTCGTCTATAGATTACCTCAAATCTGTAAGGACCAAATTGACACAAGAAATGTGAATTAAGGCCAGGCACAGTGGCTCACACCTGTAATCCTAACACTTTGGGGGACCGAGGTGGGTGGATCACCTGAGGTCAGGAGTTCGAGACCACCCTAGCCAACATGGTGAAACCCCGTCTCTACTAAAAATACAAAAATTAGCCAGGCATGGTGGTGAGCACCTGTAGTCTCAGATGCTTGGGAGGCTGAGACGGGAGAATCATTTGAACCCGGGAGGCAGAGACTGCAGTGAGCCGAGATCGCACCACTGCACTCCAGCCTGGGTGACAGAGTGAGACTCCGTCTCAAAAAAAAAAAAAAAAAAAAAAAATGCGAATTAAGCACCATTCAAACCACACATCAGTGCTCAGGAGATATTTATGGCTTTGGCTGTTGGGTGGATTTCTAATCTATACTATAGGGCCATAGAAGCCAGAAACTGATTCATACATAATAAGAGAGGGAATGTTTCATAAGTACATTTCTAGATAACTGAAGCTTATCTCTTTAAGTGCTACAATCATTTGAGGCTTGGGGTTTTTTCACCATTTTGGATGAAAACCTCTGTAGAATATAAATTATAAATTCCCTTCATAGACATAAGACACAAAACATCTTTTAACCTTTCAATTATAATTAGGATCAGCATTATGAATTAAAATTACTCTAATGACGTACATATAGTGACTCACTAAGCTTATATGCAAAGAGTCAATTATTGTGGTTTTCACATTATGCTTGTTTTTGCATTTCTTCTCTTTCCACCCCCCATCAAATTATTAACACGTATCTCTAATAACTCTATTCCACATTTACTTGCTACACCTAATTCCTTTTTTCTTTTTTTCCTTTTTTCTTTTCTTTTTTGAAACAGAGTCTTACTCTGTCACCCAGGCTGGAGTGCAGTGGCACGATCTTGGCTCACTGCAACCTCCGCCTCCCGGGTTCAAGCAATTCTCCTGCCTCAGCCTCCCAAGTAGCTGGGATTACAGGTGTGCACCACCACACCTGGCTAATTTTTGTATTTTTAGTAGAGACGGGGTTTCACCATGTTGGTCAGGCTGGTCTTTAACTCCTGACCTCGTGATCCGCCCGCCTTGGCCTTCCAAAGTGCTGGGATTACAGGCGTGAGCCACTGTGCCCAGCCTACCTGCTACACCTAATTTTGAGAAACCAGGTAACACTAGGTCCATTCTGCTGCCTAAGTTCTGGATGCATTTTGGTGATTTTGAACGTAGCTATCAATCACTCAGCTTTTTCCAGGCTGAATGGTTGATAGCTACGTTCAAAATCACCAAAGTGGCTGGATAAATCAAAGTTCTTACTTTGATTTAAACCATACTTCTTTTGTAGATCATCTCATACTAGCCAGACCCTCTATATAGGAGCTCAAGATTCCTGAGGAACTCAAACTGCAAGCTCTATTGATGACACACTGGCACAGATCAATAATACTATCTTCACAATGGATAATAATCACCATGAAGCAATGCTGTGCCAGAAACTTTAATAAAGTATTTGTAATTTAAAGCCACCCCTGGGAGCAAACCACTCCTGGGAGCCATTCTTAAGTACAGTATCAAAACTTACCTGCAAGCCGGGAATGGTGGCTCACGCCTGTAAACCCAGCACTTTGGGAGGCTGAGGTGGGTGGATCACTTGAGGTCAGGAGTTCAAGACCAGCCTGGCCAACATGGTGAAACTGCATCTCTACTAAAAATACAAAAATTAGCCAAGTGTGGTAGCACACGCCTGCAATTCCAGCTACTAGGGAGGCTGAAGCAGAAGAATTGCTTGAACCCATGGGGCAGAGGTTGCATTGAGCTGAGATCGCGTCACTGCACTCCAGCCTGGGTGACAGAGCAAGACTCTGTCTCAAAAAAAATAAATTAGTTAAAAACTTACCTGAAATAAAATTAAGCAGACTTCCAGATTTGCTGCTTTGCCATTAAAGATCTTTATGTACAGTGCTCACACCTATAATCCTAGCACTTTGGGAGGCTGAGGCAGGCAGACCACTTGGGCCCAGGAGTTTCAGACCACCCTGGGCAACATGGCAAAACTCCACCTCTACAAAAAAATTAGCTGGGCATGGTGGCATGCAACTGTAGTCCCAACTACTTGGGAGGCTGAGGTGGGAAGATCACCTGAGCCTGAGTAGGTTGAGGGTGCAGTGAGCTGTAATCTAGCCACTGTACAACAGCCTGGATGACTCAGTGAGATACCATCCCAAAAAAAAAAAAAAACTTTATGTAACTGATGTAATACAACCAACTAAACAACTGGTGCAGCCGTCTGTACTTTTCATTAAAAAACACAGCTAACACGGCTCCCTAAAATGGAGTGTGTATGAAGAGGAGTTTGACAACGGAACTTCTGGAAATCTGTGAAAATCTGATCAATGAACAAGCATTCTTAGTAGTTTTGTGCAAACCATAAAGTCATGTTTCTTTCCTACCTACTATTAGTTCCAGTTTATAAAGACTTGCTTATAAAAAATAAATAACACAATAATAATTACATACAACATTTTCAAGAAGCATACCTCACTGAATTGCTGGAACAAAACAGATGGCAAAAAGTCCTGAGGGTGTAAGTCAACACGGGGCCCCGTCCAGTTGCTCTGAACAAAAAGTTGCAAACTGCTCACACCAAGTAGAAATATCAACTGTTGTCTGCATATAAGAATGGTTAAAGAAATAAATATGAACTACTATCACTGTATAATCTCAAACACACTATTCCATTTCAGTTTTATTAAGAAAATAATATCTATCAACATTTATTGAGACTATCCTAGAGTATTACCAAAAAAAAAAATTTCTAAAACTTAAAACAATTTAGGTTAGCTAGGCACAGTGGCTCATGCCTGTAATTCCAGCACTTTGGAAGGCCACGGTAGGAAGATCGTTTGAACCCAGGAGTTCAAAACCGGCCTGAGAAACATAGTGAGACCCCGTCTCTACAAAAAATTTAAAAGTTAGCCGGCATGGTGGTACATCCCAGCTACTCAAGAGGCTGATGCATGAGGATTGCTTGCAGCCCGGGAGTTTGAGGCTGTAGTAAGCTTTGACCATAGCACTGTACTCCAGCCTGGATGACAAAGCGAGACCCTGTCTCTCTTAAAAAAAAAGAAATTAGGTCTACAATATCCCATATTACAGCCATGAGCCACACATGGTTTAAATTTACATTAGTTAAAATTAATAAAATTTATAATTCAGTTCCTTAGTCATACTTTCCATATTTCAAGTGCTCAATAGTTTAGTGTGGCTAGTAGCTACCATCTGGGCAATGAAGATAGACAGTACTTCTATCTCCACAGAAAATTATCTTGAACAGTGTTGATTTAGGTTCTGATCAGACATCTATAAGTTTTTCTTGCATTCCCTTTAACAGCTCTGACATTGCAAGATGTATAGAAAACTGACTTTATACAAAAGAAAAGTGATGATATAAAGTTGTTGCTAATCGTTTACCAATCCCATACCACCAAATGCTAGAACAACAACAACAAAACATAGACATTTTAATGAAACCTCTATTTTTCAGTCTTGCTGTGATGTGAGAAAGGGATAGGCAAACTTTTTCTAAAGGGACAGATAGGAAATATTTTAGGCTTTGCATATCATGTTTGTTTTTTTCCAACCCTTTAAAAATGTAAAAACCATTAATTCTTAGCCACTTAGTTAGCCTGCCAGCCATAATGTGCCAAATCCTAAATTAGGACCTAAATAGGTACAGATTCAACTCTAGCAAATAACAGCCAGCAAATCCTGGAGTTTCATTCTGAAGAGAAAGTATTAGTAGTCACTTTTTTCCCCACAGCCCTAGGCCCTTCCTTAAAAGGAAGATTCTTTGAGAAAAAGAAAAAAAAAATCAAACATACAAGCCTATGGTAGCAAAAATATAAAACTCTGGATGCAATGCAAATAAGCAGCATTAGAGAAAAAAGATAACAAAAGAGCTGGTTTGCAATCAGCAGTTCGGAAATTTGGAGAAAACAGCCTTAATAAACTGTCCTAATCAAAAAACAAAATCCATAAGGTGAACTGAGAATACACTTTAACTTTCAAATGTCTGAAAATGAGTCAACTGACATGTCTCTTTTTAGCTTTATGTGACAAGATAGAAATCTGGTATATCAGTGAATAATGCATTTGTGTGAATGTGTTGTTTTAATGGGTGCCACAAGGCTAGTTGCTATGAGGGTGCACACATATCAGAAAGCAATGAGAATCTGGCTGGGTGGAGTGACTCATGCCTATAATCCCCACACTCAGTGAGGCAGGGGTGAGAGGATTGCTTGAGCCCAGGAGTTCGAGACCAGCCTGAGCAACATATCAAGACACCATCTCTACAAAAAGGAACTAAAAAAAAAAAAAAAAAATTGCACCGAAGGAACATAACTACCAGTAAACTAAAAATATGAAATGGAGGCTGGGCGAAGTGGCTCACGTCTGTAATCCCAGCACTTTGGGAGGCCGAGATGGGCGGATCACCTGAGGTCAGGAGTTCAAGACCAGCCTGGCCAACATCTCTACTAAACATACAAAAAAAATTAGCCAGGTGTGGCGCAGGCCTGTAATCCCAGCTACATGGGAACCTGAGGGAAGAGAATCACTTGAACTTGGGAGGCGGAGTTTGCAGTGAGCCGAGATCACGCCTCTGCACTCCAGCCTGGGCCACAGAGTGATATTCCACCAAAAAAAAAAAAAAAAGAAAATAATAATATTAATTTTCAAAATAAAATTAAAAGCCTATAGCATTCTTTTGCAAACTCCTTACGAATATGGGTTATGCTTTATTCATCTTCAGAACCTCCACATCTACTACAATAGTTTATTTGTTGAAAGACCAATGAAGCTATTTCCTAGAAATAATGGTAAAATAAAATTGCATGCATTTATAAGATAATTAAAGCTTGACATGGTTGCCACAGATAGTAGACGAAAGATAGAGGTATCAAATTTATAACAGTGAAATATAAGCCACTGAGAAGCTTAGGTTTCCCTGCTGTGTAACTGTCTGCTATACTTAACCCTATAAAATTACACAAACTTTAATGGAAGAAGGTAAACCAAGGGCTTTGTTCCAAAAACATTAAGTTCTCTGAGCTCTATAAAGATAATAATCTAAAACATAATAAATAGTTACAAATTAGCACTCAGCTATGCAGAAATAACAAGATTGAAAGTATGTTTTTTGTTTTTTGGTTTTTTTTTTGAGACGGAGTCTCGCTCTGTCGCCCAGGCTAGAGCGCAATGGCAGGATATTGGCTCACTACAACCTCCACCTCCCAGGTTCAAGCGATTCTTCGGCCTCAGCCTCCCTAGCAGCTGGGATTACAGGCGCATGCCACCACGCCCGGCTAATTTTTGTATTTTTGTATAGACGGGGTTTCACCATGTTTGCCAGGCTGGTCTTAAACTCCTGACCTCATGTGATCCGCCCACCTCGGCCTCCGAAAGTACTGGGATTACGGCACCCAGCCTGAAAGTACGTTTTTAAGTTAAAGGAAATAAGGTCTGAAGTTTTGCCGGTGGGTAAAGCCAACTAGACCTAAGCATTTGCAGTTAACACCAAAATATGTGCCAGTCTCATATATGAAACCATTTTATCCTGCACCACTTTACTTTTTCATTCTGGACGGACTTCTGGATAAGAGTTTTTACATAGATTACTTGGTACATCATGAGTCTTGAGTAGAATGTAAGGCAAGGTTTCTCAACTGCTAAAATCAGGGCCTTACCCTGTCAAGGTGCTATTAAATGTATTCGCTCTGTTCCTCTATGAAAATTTCAAATAAAATTCTACCTTTCCGTTGTGTCCAAATCTGTTGAGTAATCCAGGAATGTTACTACCTGCTTCTCCAGGTAGGTATCAATCTTTTCTTCAGCGGTTGTTGTTGAATTAAAAATATTTTGAGTCATTGAATTTAAGAATATGGCTTCATAGTTCCCTTCCAGCAGCAATTGTAGGAAAGATCCACTCTCTGTAATATAAAAAATTAGTGCGGTAATCCAAAAAAAAATTATTTTTCATACCGTAAAGGATAACACTATTAGGTAAATCTACCATTTTAGCGTGCAAAAACAATCTGTAGACTTAGAATGCTTACTGTATGTCAGTCACAAGGCACTCAGTAAATCTCCCATCATTCCACAAACATTCTCTCTCCTAGAATTAGCAGCTCACTCATACTGACTATGAGCCCCAAAGCGGAAGTCAGCCCCAGAAATAATATTCCTCATTAATAGGTATTTAGTCTTTTGCTGGGAAATTCACAAAGATTCCTACCGACAACACAAAAGTTTCCTTAGTCAAGGTTCTAAAACTTTTCACAATCTGGCTCCTTCCACCTCCATTATTTTCTCTTCTTGAAAAGTCACTCCAAGAACGCTGGTTTACTCATTGTTTCCCTAATGTCCCATGCGTATTCCTGCCTCCACACTTTGCACTTGTGATTTCACCTGTTGAACTCTTCTCCACTTGTTAGTCTTACCCTTTAATCCAAAATCAGCTCAAGTCTAACTTATTCTAGTAAACTTTTCCAGGCCACCAAACTTCAAACTTCCTGTCACTGGAAGCACCTACTGTGTCACATGAGTGCCCACACACACACATACACACAGAGTACTTACACACCACATTGTTCATTATTACTCTTCTGGGTCCAGCCTAAATCCCACAACCAGATGTGCCCGTGTATGTGCCTTTTAACTCTTTATCTCTCTGGTAAATATTCATTGCTCACAAGAATTAATCTTTGCCGCCTAGGCCGGGCGCGGTGGCTCATGCCTGTAATCCCAGCACTTTGGGAGGCTGAGGCAGGCGAATCATCTGAGGTCAGGGGTTCGAGACCAGCTAGGCCAACATGGTGAAACCTCGACTCTACTAAAAATACAAAATTAGCCGGGCGTGGTGGCGCGCGCCTGTAATCCCAGCTACCCTGGAGGCTGAGGCAAGAGAATCACTGGAACCCGGGAGGCGGAGGTTGCAGCGAGCCGAGATCGCGCCATTGCACTCCGGCCTAGCCAAAAAGCAAAACTCCGTCTCAAAAAATAAATAAATAAATAAATAAAATAAAATTACTTAACCAAACTGTATTTACAGGTCTTCACCGCAAAGTAGGATTAAAAATAGAATCTACATGGCCGGGCGCGGTGGCTCACGCTTGTAATCCCAGCACTTTGGGAGGCCGAGGCGGGTGGATCACGAGGTCAGGAGATCGAGACCACGGTGAAACCCCGTCTCTACTAAAAATACAAAAAAATTAGCCGGGCGTGGTGGCGGGCGCCTGTAGTCCCAGCTACTCGGAGAGGCTGAGGCAGGAGAATGGCGTGAACCTGGGAGGCGGAGCTTGCAGTGAGCCGAGATTGCGCCACTGCACTCCAGCCTGGACGACAGAGCGAGACTCCGTCTCAAAAAAATAAAATAAAATAAAATAAAAAATAAAAATAGAATCTACCTTAAGTATTTACCATAAGCATTCAATGACTGAGTACATGTTAAGGGCTTAGAAAAATAACTGACATTGCCATTGTTATTATTACTGAACCTGGGCGGTAAGAAGTTTTGGGCAAAAAAGTGAGGACCACGCCCACCATGTCAAAGACTCAAAGACCCAAAGCCTCAAGGAATCAGCTAAATTGTGTTAGGGAAAAATGAAGGGAGGGATGAGAATCAGTCGCTGCCATCCCTTTTCCTCACAGTTCCCACGATAGCCTAAGGCCCTGGTAGGTGCGCCTCTCACCTGAACCGACGACCCCCTCCTGTTTCCATTGCTGCCGCTCAGCCTCAGTGGGGAATCCCCTAAGAACTGCCAGCTCCGGGGTCCACATCACCCCAGACACCGCTGCAGCCAAAACAGGCTCCCACGAGGGCAATACGGGAGTCAACAAAAGAAAGTGAAAAGAGGAGAGTCCAAAGGCGCTGAAATCTAGTGGCGACAGTTACCGTAAATACACCCGCGGCTCTAGAACTCCATGTGCGGATACCACCGCAAGGAGGCGGCCATAACAGCAGCGCGGGGCACCCTGGGAAAAACACGTACGCTCTCTGGTCCGGCTTCCGCCTAGGAGAAAAACCCGAGCTTGAGTACGGAGCCTGTCGGGTGGTTATGCCCCACCCCGGGGTGGGCAATAGGCGGAGTTTAGGGCGCGGTCGCGCTCAGCCCCGCCCCCAATGGGACCGCTTCCAATAACTGTGAACATGGAAGTGAGTGTGCCTCCCACCGAGGGCTAGGGTTCAAATGCAACTCAAAAAGGACGCCTTGGCCAAAGCAGTTTGATTAGAAGGGCTAGAGTTGTGATTCTTAAACCATTTGGGGTCAGAACGCTCTTGACAACCCGATGAAAACCACAGTCCTTCGCGCAGAGTGCAGGTGGGCCCTTGCTCTCAGCGTAAGGGTACCCTCTCAGGGAATCACAGACCCTCCGACGCGGAGTCGGTGAAGCCCAGCTTGGAACCCCGTCAGCATAGCATGGGTCTTTCGGTGAATGAGCGTGTAAGGGAAGGATCTGGTTTTGACACTGCTCTACATGAATCATGGCTGGGTGGGAAATCTGCCCCTGCCGCTGGTGCAGGGAAGTTTTTGGAACACTGTCTGAACGCTGTAGAAGAGTGATCCCAGGGATGATCACGAAGAAATTGCAAGGGGACAAACCAGCCTCCCCTGCGTGCTTGCTGCCGAGGACAGAGTTGGTACCTTATTTGCACTTCTTTCGATCTTCCTAGCAGCATTCCTAAGAAACAGCTAGAGGGCGGGCGCAGCAGCTCACGCCTGTAATCTCAGCACTTTGGGAGGATGAAGCGGGTGGATCACCTGAGGTCAGGATTTCGAGACCAGCCTGGCCAACATGGTGAAACCCCCGTCTCTACCAAAAATACAAAAATTAGCTGGACGTGGTGGCGCACCCCTGTAATCCCAGCTACTTGGGAGAGTGAGGCGGGAGAATTGCTTGAACCCGGGAGGCGGAGGTTTCAGTGAGCTGAGATGGCGCCACTGCACTCCAGCCTGGGCAATAGGAAAGAGGGAGGGAGGGAGGGAGGAAGGAAGGGAGGGAGGAAGGAAGGGAGGGAGGGAGGGAGGAAAGGAAAACAGGACTATAGCTTTGTCCCATTGGCTTGACACCTGTACTGAGATATGTCATGTAAGAGCCAGGAGAAAACTGCAGGGTAACTCTGACCACATGAGCAACAGCTCTCTGAAAAGAGGCTGACCCGGTACCCAGCTCCAAGGAAGAAGCTAAATAACTGTTAATTCACTTTCTTACTCAGTAAAGAGCCACTCCAGAATGTGAAGGGAGGGGAACTCAGCTCAGCTCATTTCAGCCACTGCCAGCAGATACCAAAGGAAGCCGGGCCTGTGATTGGAGAAGAGCGGATGCCCTAAAATGTCCTCCCATTTAGAAGTAATTCAAAACTATTTTTCAGGCCAGGCCTGATGGCTCACACCTGTAATCCCAGCACTTCGGGAGGCCGAGGTGGGCAGATCATGAGGTCAGGAGATCGGCCCGTCTTTACCAAAAATATTTTTTTTTTAATTAGCCGGGCGTGGTGGTGGGCCCCTGTAGTCCCAGCTGCTCGAGAGGCTGCTGCAGGAGAATGGCCTGAACCCGGGAGGCAGAGATGGCAGTGAGCCGAGATCGCTCCACTGCACTCCAGCCTGGGCAACAGAGCGAGACTCTGTCTCAAATAAAACAAACAAACAAACAAACAAAAAACACTATTTTTCTAGAAAATGATACTTGACCAGGATGTCTGTTCATTTCCTTAAGTACAAAAGCCAGCACTGTCTAAACTAATTTGGTAATTGTTAAAGATGAATGTCTGTAGAAACACACTGGCTGCTCCACCAAAGTTCCTCACCTGTATGTAGCACCCCATTGATCCACATAGTAAACTTGCAACTTTCACTTAAATTCAAGGTTGGTTTGTTTTAAATGTGGTATGCTAGATGATGCTGGTGACTGAAGTCTGCCTAATCTCCCTTCAAGCAAAGTGAATTCCAGTAATAAAGTAGGTGGGGAATATGGTCTCGATTAAAAATATGTACATAGTGAGTGGAAATTGAGCAGGCAATGAGATATCTACTGTAGGATTCAGTATAGAATGCCTTGGCTGAGGAGTCTGTTGGGAACCTGTATGTCACTATCTAAAAGCCTTTTTTTCTTGGGCTGGTCAGATTTCTCCAAAAGACTCTTTAAATCTCCTGCCTGGAAGGTGAGGCTCTGGCTGCCACAGTTCCAGGGCCCAGTGGCGATAGAAAGCCAGAAGTCTCCATATTCAAGACCAAGAATGAGGTAAGTGAGAGATACTTTTAACAGAATTTAGCACTATCCTTGGCTTATTTTATGCCTCTAATCCATGTTGTTTCCTTTCTCGTCTCTTATGTCAAATAGTTCCCAACCTATTACAAAATCTCATCTTCTCTAAACTAGTGATTCTAGCCAAATGTTTACAGTAACGTTTGGTCTACAGTAACAAATAAATACAATTATAACACCTCTATTTTGGAATACTGTTGATAAGGAAACAAAGTTTTGCATCATTTCTTCCCAAAGGAGAAAAAATAGGAAGGAGGATGGCTGGAGATGTAAATTAAACAAGTATTGCAAGAGGCTAGGAGATTGGAGACAATAATGGCGCCATGGGAACATCAGAGGGGTCAAGGAGGACCAGATCAGAGTTTGGTTGCACTGACTAGAAGGAAGCACAGGGCAAGGACTGGCTCACTCTCTGAAGGAAAGCGGTGGTTGCAGGGCCATTGTTCCAAGGGACACAGGGTTTGGAAAGAGCAGGGGACCAGCGGTGTCAGAAGAAGGAAGAATTGTTATGTCAGGAGAAGGCTTCTGGAGAATATTGGTCTTGGGAGACCAGATTTTAAGCTTCATACAACAATTTTATAAAAAGCATTATTCAGATATAATTGGCATAAAGTGCACATATTTTAACTGTACAATTTGTTAGGTTTTAATATAGGTATGTACCCATGAACCATCACCACAATCAAGATGATGAACATATCCATCACTCCTCAAAGTTTCTCTGTTCCTCTTTATAATCCGGCCCTCTTGCCATCCCCATCCTCTACACCCCAAGCAGCCACTGATCTGCTGTCACTATTGATGAGTTTGCATTTTCTAGATTTATATAATGGAATCATACAGTATATACTTTTTTCTGGCTTCTTTCACTTAGCATAATTATTTTGATATTCATATATAGTATGTATCAATGTTCATTTAAAAAATATAACTGAAGAGTATGCATTGTATGAATATATCACAATGTTTATTTATTCATCTGTGGATGGATGTTGAAGTTGTTCCCAGTTTTTGGCTACTTCAAATAAAGCTGCCACAAAAATTTGCAAACACTGTTAAAATTATTATTAAATGTGAGCTCTGTTAATGAATATGAAAGGAGATGGAAGGGTCATGAAATGCTATTTGCAATCCTGACTTCCTTATGCTTGAGCTAATGACAAATCCAGCCTCCCTTTCACCACTTAAAAAGATAGGAGACAGAATTAGTTCAAACACATGGCTGGGTGTGGTGGCTCACTTCTGTAATCCCAGCACTTTGTGAGGCCAAGGCGGGCGGATCACCTGAGGTCAGAAGTTTGAGACCAGCCTGGCCAAGTTGGTGAAACCCCGTCTCTAATAAAAAAATTATTATAATTATTTTATCTGCGTGTGATGGCACATGCCTGTAATCCCAGCTACTAGGGAGGCTAAGGTGGGAGGAGTGCTTGAACCCAGGAGGTGGAGGTTGCAGTGAGCCGAGATCACACCACTGCACTCCAGCCTGGGCGACAAAGCAAGACCCAGCTGGGTGTGGTGGTGCACACCTATAATCCCAGCTACTCGGGAGGCTTAGGCATGAGAATCCCTTGAAGCCAGAAGGCAGGGGTTGCAGTGAGCTGAAATCATGCCACTGCACTCCAGCCTGGGCGACAGAGCTGAGACTGTCTCAGAAAAAAAAAAGTTTTACGTCTTAAGTCCCATAGGTGCTAATAGATACTAACAGAAGAGGGGAACTATTGTTTGAGTATACTGAGGACCAGGCGCGGTGGCTCACACCTGTAATCCTAGCATTTCGAGAGGCCGAGGCAGGCAGATCACGAGGTCAGGAGATGGAGACCATCCTGGCTAACATGGTGAAACCCCGCCTCTATTAAAAATACAAAAAAGTAGCCGGGTGCGGTGGTGGGCGCCTGTAGTCCCAGCTACTTGGGAGGCCGAGGCAGAAGAATGGCGTGAACCTGGGAGGTGGAGCTTGCAGTGAGCCGAGATCCCACCACTGCATTCCAGCCTAGGCGACAGAGCACGACTGTCAAAAAAAAAAAAAAAGAAAGAAAAGAAAAATAGAAGATGGGGTGAGGTGGAGGTCACCTGCTAGAAGCAAGGGCAGGCTGATTGAAGGGAGGGGTAGTTGGTATGCTTCCGTATCTCCACAGTGTGATGCTTTTTCCCTAGCAGTTGGCAAATTGAGACCAACTGATCATGAGATTATCAAGTACTAAACATAGGGTCTAGGACATAAATACCCAAAAATGTTAGCAATTATTAGCTAAGTATTAGGGGTTCCTCTTTTGAGGCAGACGAGGATATAGTTTTCTCACTGTGAAATCAGAAGCCAGATGATTGAAGAGTATAAGCTTTTCCTAGAGCTGCATGAAGTCTTCTCAGGGATCTGTTCTTCCTTGGTTCACAATCCAAGGTGATCACTTCGGCTCAGAGACTGAAATTGGTGATAACTGGAAGACTCCCAAAATACAATTGAAATGATGAATATTATTTATTTATTTCATTAGACTGACAGCTTCCTGGGGGTAGGGTCAGACTCTGATATGACATTTTATCCCAAGAATCCAGCACATTGCAGAGCAGGTACAAGTGCTCAGAACAAGTTAAGGCACTATCTTTCCTTGGTAAAGAGGCATTTACAAATCACACCTAAGGGTAGGTGAGCTTCAGGCCTTTCTGAGCTCTCCCTTGCTAAACTCCTTTGGGAGATTAACTTTGCCCTTTGGGTCAAAGGAAGTATTTGCCTTGCTTCAGGAAGTAACTGCTACCTTTGGGGTACGGAGACAACCGGGGGAAGATTTTTTTTTTTAACCAAACTACCATATCAGTGATTTGGGCTTGAAAAGTATTTTTTCTCATTTGTGAATTTATATCAAAAAATTCTGACAAAGTCTTATAAAAAGAGAAAAAAAAAAAACCCAACAGGACAAATATTTGAAAATTGGCCAGGCTTGGGAAATCTCATACTTATCTGGCAAGAAGGGCAATAACAAAAATAGCAGCTCCCAGAAAGGGGGCACAGACAGGTTAAAGGAGCTCTAGCTGGTTTCTCTAAAGATGAGAAAAGCTCCAGAGATGGAAGGCACTCTATGGCTCCATTTGCTGACTTTGCAGACAGCAAGGTGAAAAAGGGAAGGAATAAACCAAAGAACAAAACCTATAGAAAGGCTGGGGGAAAGCAACAGCAAGGAACAGAAGTGGTAAGAATAAGAACGAGGGAAATGCATGTCTACCTTGTGACCCAGAGGAGTACAGGGAGGTGGGGAGGAGCAGTATCCTGGGGACCCCAGCAGGCAGAAGTGTCTAACCTGAGGCCGTAGGTCTCCCAGCGGCCCAGGGCGGCCTGCAGCTGACATGATTGGACTGGGTATTCTCTCCCTGGAGAAGTGAGACGTGAATAAAACTGAAAACAATTAAAATGGTGGTGGGCTGCAGTCTCTTCCTGCATAGGAAAACAGCTGGTGCAACCTGAAGAGGGACACACATGAAGGAAGCAATGGAAAGCAGACTTTTGGTGACGCTCATGGGAGCACTACGAGATCACATCCAGGAACTAAGGGAGAAAGAAGGCCAGAGAATGCCTCTTCTATACAGGAAATGTATAGGCTCACAGGGTTCATGTCAGCCCCTTTAGAGCTTGAAGCATCAGGAGGCTAGAAGCTGAGAGAAAGGAGGCTTGGATGGCTGCTAGAAACCGGGCAGAGTTTGAAGAGGAAAGAGAAAGCAGGATGGAGCTTCCTTTCAACATGGCTTGTATCTTCCATCCACATGTGGACTCTGGCTTGTCACCACCATACCTGCCTCTGCAGGGTGGGAGATGGGAAGCAGCTCAAGCCTGTTGCAATTCAGTTGCAGCCAAGCCTATAACAATACCAAAAATCAATCTCAGTAAGAAAATATATAGCCTTTTTTTGTCTTTGCATAGGGAATAACTTCACAAGAATAAAATGCAATTAAAATCAGAAAGGAACAGAGCAATAGATGACTTCACGATTTAAATTGTTTTTTTTTTTTTTTTGAGATGGAGTCTCGCTCTGTCACCAGGCTGGAGAGTGCAGTGATGCGATCTGGGCTTACTGCAACCTCTGCCTCCTGGGTTCAAGCAAATCTCCTGCCTCAGCCTCCCAAGTAGCTGGGACTACAGGCATGTGCCACCACGCCCAGCTAATTTTTGTGTTTTTAGTAGAGATGGGGTTTCACCACGTTGGCCAGGATGGTATCGATCTCTTGACCTCGTGATCCACCCGCCTCAGCCTCCCAAAGTGCTGGGATTATAGGAGTGAGCCATCACACCCGGCCCCACAATTTAAAACTTCTATGAGAAAAATTAAACAAAAATTAAAATGCCATCTGGACAAATACATAGAAGTTTGACAAAAACTAATATTCTACTATAAGTAGCTGATACATATTAAAAGACTCTAAGAAAATACACAAAATAGGGAAAAGGTATAAACTGGTAACTGACAAAATTAGAAATTCAAATGGGTAATATAAACAATGTTCAATGCAGATTAAAACATGTTTGATGATAATACAAATATCAGATCAAAAAATTATAATCTCCAATGCTGGCCAACGCATGGCAACACTAAATGATGTTCCAAGTGTGAATCAGTACCTCTCAGGAAAGCGGTCATTATATGTCAAAACCTTTGACCTAGGAATTCTACTTCTAGGATTTATCATAAGAAAATAAAGATAAGACCATGCTCATCACAGCATTAGTTATAATCAGAAAAGCAGAGACAAAAGCAATTCCAAACTGTCCAACAGTAAGAGATGGGTTAAGAACATCCATTAATTTTCTTTTTAAGACAGGGTCTTGCTGTTGCCCACAGTGGAGTGCAGTCATGTGATCTAGGCTCACTACGGCCTCTATGTCCTGGGCTCAAGCAATCCTCCCACCTCAGCCTCCAGAGTAGCTGAGACCACAAGCATGTGCCGCCATGCCCAGCTAATTTTGCTATTTTTTGTAGAGACAGGGTTTTGCCATGTTGCCCAGCATGGTCTCAAACTCCTGAGTTCAAGCAATCCTTCTGCCTCGGCCTCCCGAAATGCTGAGATTACAGGTGTGGGCCATCATGCCCAGCCTACAGTACATTTTACATTTGTCTGACTTTGGAGATTTTTGTCTTAATGCTAGGAAAGTATTTAAGCAGTTTTACTTTTTGTTTTTTTACTTTTCATTAAGATAAAAACTTTATATAGTTAAAAGTTTCACAAATAGACCAATTCACTTTACTGATTTTCACATCTCTTCAAGTTCTCTGTATGTGCTCTTGGACCCAAATCATTTATGTCTGTTAGGCTTTGCTCCATCCTTCCCCAAGGACTTCTCCCCTGGCTCCCCAGCCTGAAAACATGCTGAAGTTATTCTCATAACAAAATATACGTATTTCCCAAAGTCCTGTCAATTGTCTCTTAATCTCCACAGTTTATGTGCCCTAGTTTGTGACCTATTGCTTGGATGTGAGCAGGCTTTTAATTGATCTTGCTTCCCAACAGCTTGCAGAATGATCTTCCTGAAATAGACTAATCAGGTTGCTTCCTTAGAGCTACTTGTGAGCTCTCCTTCACCTACAGAAAGTCAAAGCTCCTTAACAGAGCAAGCAAAGGCCTGGGATGAACTGACCCCTCCTCTCTTTCCAAAACCACTGCCTCCCATCCCATTTGACTATCCTCACTTTGCCTGTTAAAAATCCAGTAACATCTAATATAGTGCCATCAACCTGAGCTCTCCTTTTGCTCTCCTGTGTCTGGATTATCTTGTTTCTGCCTGGCTTTATTTATCCTCATCCTTCAAGACTCAGTCTGCACTTAGGAAGCTTTTCCAGACCATTATCACCTCAGTGCCCACCCAACGTTTTGCCTGAGATAAGGATTCTCCTCTGTGCTCCCAATATCACCCTGTAAATAACTCTACCAGAGAACTTGCCAGATGGCACTGACATGTTTTCACGTCTGTCATTGACTCCTCAAGCGCAGGAACTTGCAACTAGTAAAATATGAGTGCTCAAATGTTTGTTGACATAAAGTCTGGATCTCAAATGTAATGTTTTAATGTAATTGGTTCCAATATAGGTGTTTAGACTTTGGCTTTTAAAAAATATGAACTGGACCTTATAGTACTGGTATTGCTACTTTCACTTTACATGGAAGACAGACAATGCATTTGATACAGCTTTTATCATCCAGCACTCACAGTCCAAAAACAAAAACAACAAAAAATAGCCTAGAGGATTAATGACTGTTCTTTATTATTGCTGATAATTTTATACTTAGATTTTAGCTGGCATGTCTGTGGGTGACATAATTTTTTTCTTCTTGTAAACTACCACTATTTTGTCATTCTCGGTGTAGCTCACTACCCACCAGACCTAACACTATGTGTTTTAGAATCTTTGATTTCCTGTCCAAATACTATTCATTTCTCCTTTTTCCACGCTGAAGGAGCTTTATACTTTGTACATAAGAGAGTATCATTTCCCCAAGATCCCCTTTTTCATCAGAGAGCAATTCGCCTTTCAGAATACAGCTTCTCCTGGTCAGCTCCAGATTCCGGCGTCAGCTCCAGTTCCTGCCTCAGCCTCCTGAGTAGCTGGGATTACAGGAACCTACCACCATGCCTGGCTAATTTTTGTATTTTTATAGAGACATGATTTCACCACATTGGCCAGGCTTGTCTCGAACTCCTGACCTCAGGAGATCCGCCTGCCTTGGCCTCCCAAAGTGCTGGGATTACAGGTGTGAGCCACTGTGCACAGCCGCCGCTTTTATTTATAAAAATACTGTCAAAGAATCACCTTAGCCTTTCCCCTGCGGCAACTGGTCTTGGAAAAACATGCTTTGTTTTCCCATGCTTAAGTCTTGAAAGTGTTCAATTCTTTATAGAAATAGCATTTCACACCATGGCAAAGGGGTTTAGAAACAAGACATACTAATTCACCTAAGTCTTTATTTATTTGGCTCTAGGAAGAATTTGCATGAAAATGAGCCTGTATGGCAGGTACAGAATGTACTGTAACAGCACCAGAGAGGTACATCCTCTCTCCTCTACAGAGCCTCAATGTTTAATACATACATGTGACTTTAGTCATAAAACCACATAGTCCAGGAAAAAAGGAGCCCTTTAGAAAAAAAAAAATCAGCTTAGAATGACTTTCAAATTGACCATTCCTTTTCAAATACTTAAATTCAAATAACAGATACATTCAGAGGCCCAAATGTTGGCATAGAATAAAATCATGTTCATTTATTTTTTTCTGCATCTTAGAATTAGAAGGCATAAAATTAAATATGTTGAATGTAATAAATTCATCCATACAAGTGCAAGTCTCCAGATATAATGCATTTTATGGCAGATTTATTATTTTAAAAATGTACCAGTAAATCAAAAAAGAGGGAGTATGTCCATTTAACTTTTATTGAAGTGTATGTAGGAGGTCTTCAGAAATCAAATGTGAGCATGAAGATATGGCCAAACATAAAATCTATCAAATTCAGTGAAAAGTTGCTGACTTTAAATAGTAGTTGTAAGAATGACCAATATATATTCTTTGTTAACAACCCCTCACTCTACAGTAAAAAAAAAAAATAAAATAAACATTCAGTAAACATTCTTTCCTAAGGTAGTTTCCCTTATATAGCAGTGATTTATCCATTTCTTTGTATACACAAATTTGTTGAACATACCAATCAGTGGTTCTCACAATTGAAAAATAAAAGCACAAAAAAGTTTACACTCCTGTACAGGTAAATAAAAGATCACCTTGAATTAAACTGGATCTCCTTAAGGGCATAGTATAGTTTCAGTTTCATTACCTATTACATAATTAGTTTCTTACATACAAATATTGACATATTTGGCTTGTGCTTCGAAGCCTTTGTATCTATGAAGTCCACGTCAATGCAGCTCAGAACTGGAAGTCACTGGGGAGTTCTTTGCTGCTGCCGGGTTTAACCTGATCGTGCATTAGAGTCTCCTCAGCACCTGTTGTGGCTCTGCACACCTCTGAGGCATCGTCAGTGTCAGGATCCAAGCCTTCAGGGCAGGGAAGTTTTAGCAGCTCTTCACGGAGCTGAGCAGTGTGACGCTATGCAGGAGAAAAGGACTAATGTTAGAACTGTAAACCCTCTAGCACAACATCATTTGAGGCAGGAACTGAATTTTAACAAAACCCAAAGCATTAAGCCTACAAATATTTACGGAGCCCCTCCTTGTGCAAGCTACTGTTACAGGCACTTAATATAGTAGGTAGTAAGCAAAACTGACAAGAATCCTTAACCTCCAAGTAACCGACGTTGCTGAAAAGACCTCAGTAACCTACCAGTAGATCCTACCCATGCTCCCAAGCTGTCACAGAAACAGCATTACTGACAACTTCTAAGGACATTATTAGATACATATACTCTTTTTTTTTTGAGATGGAGTCTCGCTCTGTTGCCCAGGCTGGAATGCAGTGGCGCGATCTCAGCTCATTGCAACCTCCGCATCCCGGGTTCAAGTGATTCTTCTGCCTCAGCCTTCCGAATAGCTGGGACTACAGGTGTGTGCCACCATGACCAGCTAATTTTTTTGTATTTTTAGTAGAGATGGGGTTTCACTATGTTGGCCAGGCTGGTCTCGATCTCTTGACCTTGTCATCCACCTGCCCCGGCCTCCCAAAGTGCTGGGATTACAGGCATGAGCCAATGCACCCGGCCTACATACATATATTATTTTATTTTGTTTTAAGATAGCTTTGCTTTGTCATCCAGGCTGGAGAGCAGCGGCACAATCACAGCTCATGCAGCCTCAACCTCCTGGGCTTAAGCAATCCTCCCACCTCAGCCTCCCAAGTAGTTGGGACTACAGGAATGAAGCACCATGCCTAGCTAATTTTTTATACAGATGGGGTTTCGCCATTTTGCCCAAGCTGGTCTCAAACTGCTGGTCTCAAGCAATCCACCTGCCTTGGCCTCCCAAAGAGCTGGGATTGCAGGTGTGAGCCACTGTGCCCAGCCTATACACTCTTTCAAATTAAACACCGTAATCCCTTGATTTGTCATACATGCTGACTCTGGCTAAATGTTTTTGAGAGAAAGACAAGTCCATAAATTAAAATAAATCCACTGATACTTTAGCAAATGAAGAAAATATTTATTAGGTAGTAGGCTGTATATAAAATGTCTGCAAATGTTCACACTAATTTTCCCACTTAATGCTCAGAATAAACCTTAGAAATAATTGTATCATTAGAATTTTTTTTTTTTTTTTTTTTGAGACAAGGTCTCACTGTGTCACCCAGGCTAGAGTGCAGAGGCACAATCTCAGCTCACTGCAAACTCCACCTCCCAGACGCAAGCAATTCTCGTGCCTCAGCCTCCCGAGCAACTGCTATTACAGGTATGCACCACCATGCCCAGCTAATTTTTTTGTGTTTTTGGTAGAGACAGGGTTTTGCCTTCTTGGCCAGGCTGGTCTCGAACTCCTAATCTCAAGCAATCCGCCTGCCTCGGACTCCCAAAATGCTGGGATTACAGCTGTGAACCACTGCACCCCGCCTATCATTAGAACTTTTTAAAAAATTAAGTTAAAAAGAAGATCTATAGAGATTAAATAAACTTTGCTTTGCTCTATATTGCAATTTACAGAAGGATATAGGCATGTTAATTGGGAGTGGCTGGTTGTCTACACATGCAAAGATTTGGTTCATAATTTTCTGGTGAGAGAGAAATGACCTTAAATAATCACACCAAAGGCTTTTAAAATTGTGTCGGCCAGGCCTGATGGCTCACGCCTGTAATCCCAGCGCTTTCGGAGGCCATGGCGGGCAGATCATGAGGTCAAAAGATCGAGACCATCCTGGCCAACATGGTGAAACCCCAGAAAATAAAATAAAATAAAATAAAATAAAATAAAATAAAATAAATAAAATAAAATAAAATAAAAATAATGTCAACAGCTGACTTTGAAAATTAGCTAAACAACATTTATTTATAGAACAATTTTTATGTATGAGGCACTGTGTTAAATACCAACAACATAAAGGCAATGAGTAGAATAAGGATAAAATCTTTAAGCTTATGAAGTCTAAAATTCTGGCTGAAATTATGACACATAAATAGGAAAAAACAACTCTACGTTGCAGCTATTTGCAAAGTTTCATAGCACATTTAGATGCCGGTAAGTGAAAATTTCCCTAGCCTTGATTTTCACTTCCACTTGATTTTCACTTCCTTCCACTGTGGACAACAGGTGAAAACACTAACCAGGGAAGGAGAAAGAAAAATCTGGCAATCATGAGGACCCACTTAAGGTTGGGGATTGATCTAGTTTGGATATTTGTCCCTGCCCAAATCTCATGTTGAAATGTAATCCCCGTGTTGGAGGTGAGAGAAATGGGGATCATGGGGACAGTTTCTGGATTGGTGCTGTCCTGAGATAGTGAGTGAATTATCACGAGATCTGGTTGTTGTAAAGTGTGGCACCTCCCACACCCCTACTCCTTCTTGATTCCGCTTCATCTTCCACCATGAGTATAAGGTCCTTGAGGCCTCTACAGAAGCAGAGTAAATGCCAGCTCCATGCTTCCTGTACCGCCTACAGAACCATGGGCCCATTGAATGTCTTTTTGTTATAAATTACCCAGTCTCAAAGATTTCTTTATAGCAATGCAAGAACAGTCTAATACAGGGATACTATGATTTTATTGTGGAGTCAAGCTAAACAACTACATACTTTTCATTTATTTTTTAAGACAGAATTTTACACTCTTGTTGCCCAGGCTGGAGAGCAATGGCGCAATCTCAGCTCACTGCAACCTCCACCTCCCGGGTTCAGGCGATTTTCCTGCCTCAGCCTCCCCAGCAGCTGGGACTACAGACATAAGCCACCACACTTGACTAATTTTTGTATTTTTTTAAATAGACTTGGGGTTTCACCATATTGGCCAGGCTGGTCTTGAACTCCTGACCACAACTGATCTGCCTGCCTTGGCCTCCCAAAGTATTGGGATTATAGGCATGAATCACTGTGCCTGGACAACTATGTATTTTTCTTGTGTAGCACTCAACAGCAAATGTATAGTTAAAATGATATAAATTTGAATTAATTCAGAGATGGAAAATTCCAGGTGACAGTGACACTGAAGAAATAAAGGAATGTGGATATGAGCAAGACACTGAATGAAAAGAAGCTGGACTTGAGCCAGTTTTGTGTAAGTGAAAAACATATCTAAATACATATTTGGGGAAGATCAGCCTGGTAATGCAATAAAGAAGGAACTGAAACGAGGAGAACCTGGTACAAGGAAGCTGGACAAACAGACAAAGCTGTGGGAACTCAACAGAAATCATGGGGTGGGGAGAGGACAGTCCCCTCATGAGGTTAACACTGACAGGACCTAGTACTGACCAGGGGTGCTGGATGAAGGATGAGACACATAATACTTGAAGATTCTAAGACAGAGAAAAATGGTTTAAAATCAAGTAAAATTAAGTAAATAGAAAACTAGAAAACTTGATTTGAAGAAAATCTCCTTTAAGGAGATGATGACAGGGCATCTACATAAAAAATGTCAGTAATACAATTCAAGAGAAAGCTAACAGCTGACAACAGTTTGAAGTGTCACTTTTAGAGAGTAAATGAACAAAGTCAGGGTTACAGATACAATGAAGGAAAAACTGAAAGAAAAAAATAGTTCTGAAGGCCAGAAAGTAAGCCTTCAGGTAAACAATCGCTCAGGAAAAAGAGAAAAAGGAAAACACACTGAAAGAATTAAGAAGAGTGTAAGCAGAAAAGCCAAGATAGTCTACAGATGAAAAGTATAGTACAAAAGACAAACATTAGACAAATGTTATGAGTGTTTTAAAAGGTAGGCACAGAGAGTTAGAAATGCTTATACTGAAATGATCTAAGTCTATCAGTGGGGCAGGGCGTGGTGGCTCACTTGAGGTCAGGAGTGCGAGACCAGCCTGGCCAACATGGTGAAACTCTGTCTCTACTAAAAATGCAAAAATTAGCTGGGCATGATGGCAGGTGACTGTAATCCCAGCTACTCAGGAGGCTGAGGCAGGAGAATAGCTTGAACCCAGGAGGTGAAGGGTGCAGTGAGCCGAGATCAAGCCACTGCACTCCAGGCTGAGCAACAGAGCAAGATTATATCTAAAAAAAATAAATAAAATAAATAATGAAAATAAAAATACAAAAATTATCTGGGTCTGGTGGCAGATGCCTGTAATCCCAGCTATTCAGGAGGCCGAGGCAGATGAATCGCTTGAACAAGGGAGGCGGAAGATGCAGTGAGCCAAGGTCACGCCTGAGTGGCAGAGAGACAGTGTCTCAAAAACAAACAAACAAACCAGTCAAGGCAGGGTTCCATGAAGTGAAACTTAAGCTGAAATATGAATGGAGGTGAGCAAGCAGAAGAGCTGAAAAGTAGAGGAAAATGGAAACCATGTGTAAAGGCCTGGAGGAGGGAGAGCAGATGAAGTGAATGGAGAAGTGAGCCAGGGTCACTGGCTTTGAGAACTGGAGAGATAGTAACTTTGGTAAAATAGAAGTCAAACTGCATAAGTTGATTACTGAGACAAAGGTTAAAAAATGGAGGCAAGAAGTGTCAACTGCTACAGTCTGACGGTGAAAGAAGACAATCTGTTTCATAATAATAGGGGCAAAATAGAACTAGCTTAGGGAAATTTTCTGCAAGTGTTTTTCTCTCTTTTTCAAAACATTTTTATAGTGAAAAAATTCAAACATCAAGTGGGCAGAAGAGTACAATGAAGTCCTATGAATCTACCACACAACTTCAACCATTATCAACTCATGGCCTGTCTTCTTTCATCTATATTCCCACACTTTCCCCTTGTCATTTTATTTTGAAGTAAATCCCAGACATCATACACTTTGTCATTCACAAATATTTCTGTACTTGTCCTGAAAAGATAGGAATCTTTTTAAAAATCACACCTAAAAAACTAACAAATCCTTATCATCAACTAGTTGTTTGAAGTGAAGACAGCTTTAAAGTTAGAAGATAACAAGCCAGTAGAAATGGAAAAACCTGAAGATAGAGAAAGGGAGTATATTGGTGGAGGATGAAATGAGTAAAGACATTCAGATGCAGGAAAAAAGGAAGGCTGTTACAAAGAAAGATCTCCGTGGGTAGACACAAAATCTTCCAAACCAATTACATTTCACATTTCCATTCTATGAACGTCCAAACTGAAAACAACTGCTTGTCTCCCCTAACACAGCCACTGCCACCATCAGCTGAGGGAGAATCTGCAACTCACATCTCCCTCATCACTCCAAGTAATCAAATTCTGGAAGGCAGGAGGCGTAGGGAAAGACTAATGGAATAAAAGAAGTCCTTCAAGTCTGGCACGGTTGCACATGCCTATAATCCCAGCGATTTGGGTGGCTGAGGTGGGAGGATCACTTAAGCCTAGCCTAGGAAATAGGGTGAGACCCCATCTCTACAAAATTGAAAATAAAAAAATTTAGCTGGGCACTGTGGCAGCTGCCTGTAGTCCTAGCTACATGGGAAGCTGAGGTGGGAGGACTGCTTGAGCCCAGGAGTTCAAGGTTACACAGAGTCATGATGCCACCAGTGCACTCCAGGCTGGGACAACAGAGTGAAATCCAGTCTCAAAAGAAAAAAAGAAAAAGGAAAAGGCATTCATGGAGCACATCTTATCATCATTATCTTCAAGGAACTTTACAAAACTCTGTTGACTCAGTCCTTGGACCCACTTTTTATTTTAGGAACTGCCAATCTACTAGCAAAAAAAAATGTATCTTTTCTATAGACTTCTGAGTAACAATTTATTCCTCTGAACTGAAAATATATTATTATGTTTCTTTAATTCTCTCCCTCCCATTATCTTCTGGTAGGCATGGTTCTGTCAATAATTACACACTCTTAAGGCAACAGGGCTCCTGTTAGAAAGGCTTACTCACCTTGAGAGCTGCTGCATGATGAGACATAGTCCTGCCTACCCGCTTATCACTGCTGTACTGCTGGATATCTGCAATCCACTCCTCACATTGGGCCATTATCTCAACTCTTTTCAAGTAAAAATGTTTGTGTATTACCTTGAGAAAAAGTAAACAGGAGAACAAGCAGTGTTTACAGTCAAATTTAAAAGATAGAGTAAATGGCATTACAAAGAAGTAAAATGTATTATAAATATATTTAAATAATTTATACTATAAATACATTTAAATTAATATTTAGATTATTACAAATACATTTAAAGAAACAAATATACAGACATTGCAATGCTTTTCTATCCATAAAACTCAATTTGGGAGGCTGAGGCAGGAGAATGGCGTGAACCCGGGAGGCAGAGCTTGCAGTGAGCCAAGGTCGTGCCACTGCACTCCAGCCTGGGTGAAAGAGCGAGACTCCGACTCAAAAAAAAAAAAAAAAAAAAGGCAATTTAATCAACTCTACAATATTAGCAGGGAAAAATCAAGCTCATGATTTGATATGATGTGTTGAAACACATATATATGAAATTTATGGCCTGGTGTGGTGGCTCACACCTGTAATCCCAGCATTTTGGGAGATTGAGGCAGGCAAATCACAAGGTCAGGAGTTCAAGACCAGCCTGGCCAATATGGTGAAACTAAAAATACAAAAATTAGCTGGGCATGGTGGCGGGCACCTGTAGTGCCAGCTACTTGGGAGGCTGAGGCAGGAGAATTGCTTGAACCCAGGAGGCGGAGGTTGCAGTGAACTGAGATACCACCAGTGCACTCCAGCCTGGGCGACAAAGCAAGACTCCTTCAAAAAGAAAAGAAAAGAAGAGAGGAGGGGAGGGGAGGGGAGGGGAGAGGAGGGGAGGGGAGAGGAGGGGAGGGGAAGGGAGAGGAGGGGAGGGGAGGGGAGAGGAGGGGAGGGGAAAAAAGAGAAAAGAAATTTATAGCAGAAATGAGTGTACAACTGTGGTCAGACACTTGGAAAATTAATCCTGTCCAGAGACCACAAGACACATATGATAGAATATATTCAGAAGGCAAATGCTAATAAATAAGTAACCAGGAGAAAAGATTTAAAAAGTATTGACAACAGAGAAATTTCTGCCTTTAAAAGATAATTCAAAGAACACCTAGATAAGTATCTTCTAAATGCCAAAGGCATTCACACAGAAATCCCCAGAAATGGATCCTCCAGAAATGGCACTATTCTTTTTTTTTTTTTGAGATGGAGTCTAGCTCTGTTGCCCAGGCTGGAGTGCAGTGGCGCAATCTCAGCTCACTGCAAGCTCCGCCTCCCGGGTTCACGCCATTCTCCTGCCTCAGCCTCTCCGAGTAGCTGGGACTACAGGTGCCCGCCACCAGGCCCGGCTAATTTTTTGTATTTTTAGTAGAGACGGGGTTTCACCGTGGTCTCGATCTCTTGACCTTGTGATCCGCCCGCCTCGGCCTCCCAAAGTGCTGGGATTACAAGCGTGAGCCTGAAATGGCACTATTCTTACTTGCTTAATTTTATTCTTACTTCTTAATTTTATCTTCTGTTTAATTTATAGATAGGATTTTATTTTAGGATGTTAAATTTCCTTATTACTACTGTGGTTTACATTTGCAATTTTTAAATTTTATCTTGAATTCTATCTTTGAAAAACTGAGTAAAATTTCTACCAACATATAGTAGTAAGAGTCTATTTCTGACAAATTTAAATTAGAAAACAATTATCAATTTGGAAACATTGCTCTGTATTCTGGTTGAGCATTGCCCAGGGAGCATGTCTGCCCTAAAGAACAGACAATCAAACCTACAAAGGGAAAGTCACTAGAAAGCTCTGAGAATGGATGTCCAACACTAATACGATCCCACCACATTTAATAGTTATTGGGTTTGAAGCCTCTGGGATACAGAAGTAAGTGTGACACAGCTTTAAATGAAGAACGATGATAGCAACAGAATCAGATGGGAGGTGAGTGTACCAGAAAAATATATTTTAAAGAACAACAATAAACAAAAGCAAAAAGCCCAGGGCATTCAAAGAGTAGTGAGTGGCATTTGATTAGGAAAACTGGGAAAGCATACATGGCCAAGGAGTGGCCCCTTTAATGCAAGCTAGGTTCTAAAGAATGAGAAAGATGATTGTCTCAAATTATACATATTTGCTTTTTGTAAAAGTCATCCCCTTCTCTGAGTTCCCTGTGTTTATTCTTCCTGAAAAAAATGATATGCATAAAACAAATTACTTTTTTTTTTTTTTTTTGAGACAAAGTCTCGCCGTGCTGCCCAGGCTAGAGTGCTGTGGTGCAATCTTTGCAAAAGTAAAGTATCCAACTTTGTCATTCAAAGGACACTGGAATATAAATTTACTCAGTAACAGCAAAAGCCAAAGAAAAAGAAATATTCATCAGTGCTATCTGATGAAGGAGGTGGTTTCATAGTATTCATGCAGAACATCTGCATAGTTATATTAAAGATCAATTTTATGTCAGGTAAATATACCATTTTTTCCTCTAAAATGTTACCTTTCCAGCACAATTTAAGAAATTAATGATCAAGTGAAACAATTTTAAGACAGAAAAATGTTTCTGGACACAATCACAGCAAGTTATGATGCTAATGTAATTTGATATGGCAGGTGAAAAGTATAATTGTATTTAGGCATACTATGGAGAGACAACTAATCATAGGCAAAGAGCTACACACACGCACACACACACACACAGCCACACTTCAGGATGATGTGGAAAAAACCACTTCAGTGTATTAATACAGGTTTTGGAAACTCATATCATCCAATTTTTTTTCCTAAAGAAAAGGAAATGTGGCCAGGTGCAGTGGCTCACGCCTGTAATTCCAACACTCTGGAAGGCGGAGGCGGGCGGATCACCTGAGGTCAGGCATTCGAGACCAGCCTGGCCAACATGGTGAAAACTGGTCTCTACTAAAAAATACAAAAAAAATTGGCCAGTTGTGGTGGTATGCGCATACAGTCCCAGCTACTCGGGAGGCTGAGGCACGAGAATCACTTGAACCGGGGAGGCGGAGGGTGCAGTAAGCGAAGATTCCGCCACTGTATTTCAGCATGGGCAACAGAGCCAAGTCCTGTCTCAAAAAAATAAAAAAAAGAAATGGCATTCTCCTTATATACACACATTAGAATAAGGGCAAAATTTCTATTTGCAAGACAAATTTAGAAACCATCTTCAATTAAAAAAAGGTTCTATGAGAAATATTTCAGAAACATATTTAGAGAGTTTGCTAGTAGAATGGTAACTAATAAAAATAAAGAATAGGCCGGGGCGGTGGCTCACGCTTGTAATCCCAGCACTTTGGGAGGCCAAGGCAGGTGGATCACCTGAGGTCAGGAGTTCGAGATCAGCCTGGCCAACATGGTGAAACCCCATCTCTACCAAAAATACAAAAAAATTAGCCAAGCGTGGTGTCACATGCCTGTAATCCCAGCTACTTGGGAGGCTGAGGCAGGAGTATCACTTGAACTTGGGAGGTGGAGGTTGCAGTGAGCCAAGATCATGCCATTGCACTCCAGCCTGGGCAACGAGAACGAAACGGGATGGGACAGGTGGAAAGGAAAGGAGAGCAGAGGGAGAGGAGCGGAAAAGGAAAGGAAAAGGAAAGGAAAAGAAAAAACTTCTCAAAAATTTAGTCAGATGTCTTTTAGAATATAGATGGTTTTATACTTCATCTGTACTATCTACTACCATTTTTTTTTTTTTTTTCCTGAGACTCGGTCACCTAGGCTGGAGTGCAGTGATGTGAACACAGCTTACTGCAGCCTCAAACTCGTGGGCTCAGGCAAACCTCCTGCCTTAGCCTACTGAGTATCTAAGACTACAGGTGCCACCATGCCCAGCTAAATTTTTAAACTTTTTGCAGAGACGGGGGTCTTGCTATATTGTCCAGACTTATTAATGATCTTTGGGATTAACTCTAAAAACCTACAGTTTCATATACTAGATAAATATAAAGGCAAATACAATACTAACAAACTATATTGTAAAATGTCTTTTTTTTTTTTTTTTTGAGATGGCATCTTGCTCTGCTGTCACCCAGGCTGGAGTGCAGTGGTGCAATCTCAGCTCTCTGCAACTTCCACCTCCCAGGTTCAACCTCACCTTCCAAGTAGCTGAGATTATAGGCGCCTGCCACCACACCTGGCTAATTTATCTTTTTTCTAAGTAGAAATGGGGTTTCGCCATATTGGCCAGGCTGGTCTCAAACTCCTGACCTCAAGTGATCCACCTGCCTTGACCTCCCAAAGTGCTGAGATTACAGGCATGAGCCACTGTGCCCAGCCTATATTGTAAAATGTCTTTAACAAAGTATTTCACTAATTTTATTGAACATACCTCTTTAAAACATGGTGAAGGGTTTCTGATTTGTTCTAGCATTGCCCACTTAACTGTTGCTTGTCGAATGTTTCCATCATATTCTCGAGAACTCTGTGTGCCACTGGGAGTGCCTCTAGACCGTTCGTATCCCGGTTCATTAAAATAAGGCTCAGCTACTAATATAAGGGACTGGACAGACACCAACACCTAAAGAATAAAGGAAAAGAACAGCTATGATGGGACATTTTTACCGTGGGTTAACTGATATCCTACTTTATCCACAAACACTCTTCTTTAATATGTGTTTCCACAAATTTCTATCACAATAAAATCAATGTTTATGATTATAACATTGAAATATTTCATTATAAAAGCAAAATAAAATTAGGCACAATACAGCCATAAGTAATACTTACACATCTGTTTTTACTCTTGAATTCTTGAATAGTAATAGATATGAAGACTCTATTTCCAAAAAAATGCTAAAAAAATCTTGTTTGTAAACAACTCATAGCAACATTCTGCTCAAACTGTTCTTAAGGAGCATAAAGCTAGCCATGTACTTTTTTTTTTTTTTTTTTAATAAGACTGAGTTTCACTCTTGTCACCCAGGCTGGAATGCAATGGCATGATCTTGGCTCCCTGCAACCTCCGCCTCCCAGATTCAAGCAATTCTCCTATCTCAGCCTCCCGAGTAGCTGGGATTACAGGTGCCTGCCACCACACCCGACTAATTTTTGTATTTTTAGTAGAGATGGGGTTTCATCATGTTGGCCAGGCTGGTTATGAACTCCTGACTTCAGGTGATCTGCCTGCCTCGGCCTCCCAAAGTGCTGGGATTACAGGCGTCAGCCACTGTGCCTGGCCTAGCCATGTACTCTTGACAATACTCACTTATAAAAAAACTATGCCTGAGACCATTTTAAATTTTCATTCCAAGGAAAATTAACTGCTACAGTATCACAAAAACCTGATTAGAAATTCTTATTTATTTTATTTTATTTCTTTGAGACGGAGTCTTGCTCTGTTGCCCAGGCTGCAGTGCAATGGTACAATCTTGGTTCACTGCAACCTCCGTCTCCTGGGTCCAAGTGATTCTCCTTCCTCAGCCTCTCAAGTAGCTGGGACTACAGGCATGCGTCACCAAGCCCACCTAATGTTTTTTTTTAATTTTTAGTAGAGATGGGGTTTTGCCATGTTGGCCAGGCTGGTCTCGAACTTCTGACCTCAGGTGATCCGCCCACCTTGGCCTCCCAAAGTGCTGAGATTACAGGTCTGAGCCATCATACCCGGCCAGAAATTCTGATCAACAAGATGGTCTTATGGTTCTAAGACCACTTCCAACCCACCACTTATTTACCAGAAGGCTTGTCCCAGATGTAACATATATTAAAGAGAGGTGATTTCTAGCGAATACAGTATTTCCAGTTAATATATCTATAGAAGTCAATAAAGTAACATCTGGAGGCAGAGGTTGCAGGGAGCCAAGATCATGCCATTGCATTCCAGCCTGGGTGACAAGAGTGAAACTCAGTCTTATTAAAAAAAAAAAAAAGAGTACATGGCTAGCTTTATGCTCCTTAAGAACAGTTTGAGCAGAATGTTGCTATGAGTTGTTTACAAACAAGATGTAGTGTTATTTTACTTATACCAAGCTAAAGTGTTTTCTTAGAATCTGAGTTGAAAATCAATTGGTAATTAACATAAAAACATACAGTATATATGATATATACATATATTTATATTGATGTAATAATAAATATTTATTTTTAATCCATAATGTAGGCTCACTGATTTGAGTCAATTTGTTGGTATTTTCAGAGTAAAGACTTTTATTCACAAGCCAAATTTACTGTCCCTTTCATTTTTATTTATTGATTTTTATTTTTTAGATAGAGTCTCCCTCTGTCACCCTAGAGTACAGTGCCGTGATCTAGCTAGTGGAGTCTCATCTTATGTGTAATCTAAAATCTCACGTTGGGGCATAAAACAAAAATTGAGTTTAGCCAAAACTCCCATCAAAAAAATTCCAGGCCAGGCACAGTGCCCACCGTTACCTGTGTTTCTTGATGTCTGTTCCTGAACAGATTATGAAAGCCTCTTACAGTTGTGCACTATCTAGGCCGTGTACTAGGCTAGAGTACAGTGCCGTGATCTTGGCTCACTGCAACCTCCTCCTTCCGGGTTCCAGTGATTCTCCTACCTCAGCCTCCTAGTAGCCGGGATTATAGGCACGCACCACCTCGTCCGGCTAATTGTATTTTGTATGTTTAGCAGAGATGGGGGTCTTACCACTTTGGCCAAGCTGGTCTCGAACTCCTGACCTCAAATGATCCACCCATCTCAGCCTCCCAAAGTGCTGTGCCAACACACCTGTGCCCCCTCTCCTTTTTAGCTTCATGTTAGCATCTGCACAACTGTAAGAGGCTTTCATAATCTGTTCAGGAACAGACATCAAGAAACACAGGTAACGGTGGGCACTGTGCCTGGCCTGGAATTTTTTTGATGGGAGTTTTGGCTAAACTCAATTTTTGTTTTATGCCCCAATGTGAGATTTTAGATTACACATAAGATGAGACTCCACTATGCTAACTTCTCACCTATAAGCTATTTAATATGCATTTCCTAGTAATCTATCTTTTTTTAGGTTTACTATATTTATTCTTGGTCACTAAAAATTTTTAAAAATACTACACAGTTCTTTATTTCTTAAGTGAAAATGTCAGAGAAATTTTGTTTACTTGCAAAAAGCTTGAGGTCTGAGGATTCCACTTCTCTTCTGGTCTTCCATGCCACGTGTTTAAGATGCTTAAACAAACCTGACGAAGGAAAAAAGCATAAACAGAATTGAAAAAAGAGTGCTTAAAAACAAACTGTCATAACGAGAAGTAAAAACAAAATGCTATCATGTCAAAATATCTCAGTTTTATATGTCCCCCAGACAAAACCCTAAGAGTTGTCTGTTAAAACAAACTGGCATCTTCAGATGTGATTCAAATTTGTGTGGCATTATAACTTTTTCATAATGCAAAACAGACCAGCACCTATTATATGTCAACACAAATAACACTTTAATCAAAACTGCATTATTTTAAAAGCAAAATATTTTTAATTAGCACAGTTGTACATATTTATGGGGTACAGTGTGATATTTCAATATGTGTATACAATTTGTAATGATCAAAATAGGGTAATTATTGTATCCATCACCTCAAACCTTTGAGTGTTGGTAACATTCAACATCCTCTCTTCTAGGTGTTTGACAAAATACAATTTTTATTTACTACAGTCACCCTACTGTGCTAAACAACAGAACCTATTCCTCCTATCTAGCTGTAATTGTGTATCCATTAACCAACCTCTCCCTATTCCCTCCTCTCTACCTTTCCCTCCCAGCCTTTAGTACCACTATTCTACTCTCCACATTGATTGAGATCAATTTTTTTAGCTTCTACATGAGTGAGAACATGCAGTATTTATCTTTCAATGTTTGATGTATTTCACTTAACATAATGTCCCACCAGTCTCATCTATGTTGCTATGAAAGGAAGGATCTCATCCTTTTCATGGCTGAATAGTATTCCACTGTGTATAACCACGTTTTCTTTATCCATTCACCTGTTGATGGCCGCTAAGTTGATTCTGTATCTTGGCTATTCTGTATGGTGCTGCAATAAACAGCAGTGCAAATATCTCTTCAAGATTCTGATTTCTTTCCCTTGGATATATATTCAATAGTGGGACTGATAGATCATATGCTAGTTCTATTTTAACTATTTTTAATAAAGAAAAGTGGTACTATTTTATATTTTTGTGTATTTCTTTCTAAATTCTGAAAATGCAAAACAGCTTAACAGAAAAGACCTTGATTTAATTATCTGCCTCTACATTCAACTAGTTGCAATATACTCCTTTGATTCAAGTATATGGATCAAATCTAGCCTCACACAAACAGACCCCCTAAAAGAGTATTCAGGCTTCCCAGGGTTCCTCAAAATATACTTAAAGATAACATTAGACACTTACTCACTTAGCAGGGAGAAATTGGGGACACTTAATCTGCACCTGTAACTACTCTTGTAATAAAAATAAAACTGGGCCATATCACATGTGTTCTTCTGGCATATATTCTATCAACATAAAATATACTCATCAGATTTTGTACACTTTTAATAATTTTATAATTTTAGATAATGGCCAACAGATTTGGATATTAGGTGGTTCTTTTTTTTTTTTTTTTTTAGACAGAATTTCGCTCCTGTAGTCCAGGCTGGAGTGCAATAGCACAATCTGGGCTCACCGCAACCCCCGCCTCCCGGGTTCAAGCACTTCTTCTGCCTCAGCCTCCCAAGTAGCTGGGATTACAGGCATGTGCCACCACGCCCAGCTAATTTTGTATTTTTAGTAGAGACGGGGTTTCTCCATGTTGGTCAGGTTGGTCTCAAATTCCTGACCTCAGGTGATCCACCCGCCTCAGCCTCCCAAAGTGCTGGGATTATAGGCGTGAGCCACCACGCCCGGCATAGGTGGTTCTTGTAAATGCAGAAAGGCCTGTCTCCTTACTACTCTTTCAATCTGTGAAAGCAAGAACGCAAAATACATTAATTCATTCAACAGGTAGTTGATTAATAATTTAAAAAGAGTTGTATCTGTAAAGTCTTGTGTATTATTCAAAGTGCTGTCATACATATACCATTTGACCTTTAGAGCAAGCTTGTGCAACCTGCAGGCCACATGCATCCCAGGATGGCTTTGAATGCAGCCCAAAACAAAATCGTAAAGTTTTTAAAAATATTATGAGATTTTTTTGCTATTTTTTTTAAGCTCATTAGCTATATTGCTTGTGTTAGTGAATTTTCGTGTGGCCCAAGACAATTATTCTTCTTCCAAAGTGGCCCAGGGAAGCCAAAACATTGGACAGCCCTGCTATAGGGCATTCTTGGGACTAAGAGTGACAGATATGTATCCTCATACCTATCTGCAGATACAGGACCTAAGGTTAAATGCTAACAGTGTGTAAACTTTAAAAATAAGTCCACAATTGCGTGTATCATGGAACACATAGGTAAGTATGATGGTAAAAGACTATTAACTTAAGATTCCCAAGCCCTTACCCTCTTCTCTATGCAATGAAGCCTTGAGAATTATTTTCTTAAATATATCTTAATATTTTACACTTACACTCTATTCAAGTTCCAGTGTCTCAAGTAAAGTCAACGTTGCTATTTCCTCTTCCCTACTCAGTTATAGAAAACCTGTTCTTTGTTCTTCCAAAGAAAGTTCTGCCTCTGGTCAAATCTTTTGCAACAAACCCAAAAAACTAATTCTAGTTTTATGATTTGAGCTAATGATAATTTGCAACCACGTATCTGAGGCAGGCTGTACCTTTTGAAATTCTTCTCTTCTAGATTTTAAAACATTGAATACTCAGCACAGAATTTACCATTGAATTTCTATCAAAGTATCCAAAACACCTCTGAAAAATACTCTTTTAAATCTAATTTTAAAAGGTTTATGGTCATATGAGATGATTTTTATTATGTCTTTTGGTCAGCTTTTTTGTAAATGGGAATGCATTTTCCTACTTTTAATACAAGAAAATGTAAAAACACTTGAATATAAGGTACACCTTAAAATAAGTTCCTAATAGCGTGTATCACAGAACTTTACGTGAAGTCCCTGAGTAACTTCTTAAGACTATAAGTGCTTCTTAATTAACACTTAACTGTTTCTGCTCTTTTCAGTTCCTTCTTTTCTATTCCTTAAGCTAATCTGGATGTAGGGAAGAGAAGTACAAAGAAACCCATGCCCTCTTAACAGATAACTAAAACAAAATTTTTCTTCAAATTACAAAGAACCTTTGTATACAATCATTGGCATTTGAAACAAAAAATTGCAATTAAATTACCTTGCCATCATTATAAAGGTTTGGATTGAATCGCACGCTATGACCACCAGTTGTCTCTAGATTCACCAGAGGGGGTGAACTGGGATAATCTTGAGGAAAATACACATCAAACTCAAAGCAGCCATTTGCATAAGGGGTGTCCGCTGGACCAGTTATTAGAACCTGGACATATATAAACATACCAAAGTCTATGTTAATATTCCTCAACACTGATATTTAGAAAAATACAATCCAACATGAAATAAGAACAACCTTCGTTTTTGGAGATGGAGTCCCACTCTGTTGCCCAGGCTGGAGTGCAGTGGCGTGATCTTGGCTCACTGCAACCTCCGCCTCCTGAGTTCAAGCAATTCTCCTGCCTCAGCCTCCTGAATAGCTGGGATCACAGGCACCTGCCAACATGCCCGGTTGATTTTTGTATTTTTAGTAGAGACCAGGTTTCCCCATGTTGTCCAGGCTGGTCTCAAACTCCTGGTCTCAAACTCCTAGCCTCATGTGATCCGCTTGCCTAGGCCTCCCTAAGTGCTGAGATTACAGGCTTCAGCCACTGTGCCTGGCCAAAATAAGAACAGCTTTTTTTTTTCTTTTTTTTTAAGACAGTCTCACTCTGTGGCCCAGGCTGGAGTCCAGTGGTATGATCTCGGCTCATTACAACCTCCACCTCCTGGGTTCAAGCAATTCTCCTGCCTCAGCCTCCCGAGTAGCTGGGATTACAGGCATGCACCACCATGCCCGGCTAATTTTTGTATTTTTAGTAGAGACGAGGTTTCATCATATCAGCCAGTATGTTCTTGAACTTCTGACCTCAACTGGTCTACCCACCTTGGCCTCCCAAAATGCCAGGATTACAGGCATGAGCCAGCATACCCGGCATTTTTTTTTTTTTTTTTTTTTTTTTGAGATGGAGTTTCACTCCGCCGCCCAGGCTGGAGTGCAGTGGCAAGATCTCAGCTCACTGCAACCTCCACCTCCCAGGTTCAAGCGATTCCCCAGACTCAGCCTGCCAAGTACTGGGATTATAGGTGCCTGCCACCACACCCAGCTAATTTTTGTATTTTTAGTAGAGATGGGGTTTCACCATGTTGGCCAGGCTGGTCTGGAACTCCTGATCTCAAGTGATCTGCCTACCTCGGCCTCCCAAAGTGCTGAGATTACAAGCATGAGCCTATCCAAAAAATCAAAAGGAGCAAGCAAACAAATAAAACTTTCTACAAGTCAATGGGCCAATAGTTTTAGCTGGGTATCTATGGAAGACAGAATGTTTAACCCATGAATTAAATCATAAATATAAAGAAAGTTTTCTTTTTCAGGTTAAATGTTTAACATTTTCTTGATGCAGCAGACTCTTGGAATTTAAGGCCAGATTATCACGTGTTAAACATAAAAGTAGAGATTATATATTATTGTATTACCTATAATTCACAGATCTTAGGAATTTAAAAAAACATAAATTTCCTAGAAAAGACAGAAAATGACTAAGTTTTGAACAGTGACACTAAAAAACATGAGAGAAGTATCTTGGACAACAAAACGGAAATCCTGTAACATTTTTTAACTGATCAGCATTAAATCCTTTGATATTGTGACCAGCTTCACACAATCTTTGCTCAAGGATGATGGCTCTTTTGATATTTTCTAAATTTTTTTTTCAACAGCAGTGTGATCCACACACTCTGAACTAACATTAGAAAAGGGCTCTTCGTGGAGGCTGCAGTGAGCTGTGATCACATCACCGTACTCCAGCTTGGGCAAGAGTGAGACCCTGTTGCCAAAAAAAAAAGGGGGGGTGTGGGGGAGGCTCCTTTCACTGCCGTCTAAAAATGGTCACCAAAATTGCTAGTATTTTGTATAATTTATTTGTATAATATTTCTAGTTTTGTATAAATATTTGAGTAATTAGATGAGCCAAGGAGATAAGGGAGAGTGCTTTATTATCATTATTTTTTACCTTCATGATGTCAAGTCGCTCCTCATCACAGCGTACAAACACGCTAGAGGATGAAGACAGAGGCAGTGAGGTTGAAAGTGTCACAGCTTCCTGGGCAAGGCGGCGAGCTCTGGCAGCACTGTTCGCATCATTAGCATTTTTCACCTGAGACATGTAGTGGTAATTTACTTTAAATCCCAATTTCCCATCTTCATCTTCAGAAACCATTTCAAATGTATCTAAAAGGAGAAGAAAAAATAAAACCCAGAACTGGAAAAAATTGTTATAATGACAAAAATCACAAATAATCACTAATCCTTCTCCCACTCAACTGGAGAGAACTTCCAACCGTGGAAGAATAGCAAAAGTGTAAATGTTTACATAACACCTATATATTAGCACTGCCAGATGGATTAGCACTGCCAGATGGATGGACTCTTGTCTTTCACATGCTATAGGGATACATTTTCTTTAACTTTTATAAAAAACAATCTAACAGATCCAAGAAATGGGCCCATTACTATGCTCAGTGGGAAAATTTTATATCATATAGAGGACAGGGTCTATTAACTCAAAGATTTTATTAAATGATTCGATCAAAGACAATGGCTACTTGATAAAACACGTACAGCCTGTTTTAATCAACAATTCCTCTTCTGTTAATTTGTCCTATAGAACTAATCCTGGATATGCACAAATATTTACAGGTAATAAAAGCCACTGAGATGTTGCATATGATATTTAAAAACTAGAAACAACCTAAAGTTCCACTTACTGGTTAAACAAATGGCAGCCAATCATATTATAGAATTTTAGGCAGTTAGTAAGTATCAAGTTGTAAAAGAATTATACTAGAAAATGTTTGATACATATGGCTGAAAATGCAGTTTCTTAAAAAAGCATCAACTGAAAACTTGTATGTTTTCAGACTTATTTTGAAAGCCAATGGGGAGCAAACTTGATTCTGTTTAAAGTCACATACTTCGAGAGTTTATGATTTTATGTAGTATGAGAGAACTCTTCTAGCTAGCTAACATTAATGAAGGGGTCTGGACATACGATTCTAAATTTCTGACAGGTAGTAACTTTAAACCAGAATCTCTCACACATAAGGATCCATAAACACATTCATATACATGAAATGAAACTTTCTGGATTAAAAGAACTAGTTAAAGAATTTGTAGATATGAAATGTGACTAAACGCCTTCAAGAATAAGAACACTGCCATATATCTTTAAAAGCCATTAGTTGACATATTTTTGATGATCCAGGAAGCGGAATGAAATCTAAAGCCCAATAAAATATTTATGTCCAACAGAAACACACATACACAAACATATGTCTAGAAACTCTTAGGCCGGGCGCGGTGGCTCACGCTTGTAATCCCAGCACTTTGGGAGGCCGAGGCGGGCGGATCACGAGGTCAGGAGATCGAGACCACGGTGAAACTCCGTCTCTACTAAAAATACAAAAAATTAGCCGGGCGTGGTGGCAGACGCCTGTAGTCCCAGCTACTTGGAGAGGCTGAGGCAGGAGAATGGCGCGAACCCGGGAGGTGGAGCTTGCAGTGAGCCGAGATCGCGCCACTGCACTCCAGCCTGGGTGACAGAGCGAGACTCTGTCTCAAAAAAAAAAAAAAAAAAAAAAAAAAAGAAACTCTTTTCTGACACTATTCTTCTCGAGTGTTGGCTGGACTTAGTGAGTGATGGTGTACACTTTCTAAGACAAGGTCGTAACAGGCACTAACAGGCACTATGGCTTTTTCTGAATTCCTGACCCATGTAAAGAGTGAGATAATAAAGGTCAGGAGTTTTTTTTTTTTTTTGAGACGGAGTCTTGCTGTGTCGCCCAGACTGGAGTGTCTCGGCTCACTTCAACCTCCACCTCCAGGGTTCAAATGATTCTCCTGTCTCAGCTTCTTGAGTAGCTGGGATTACAGGCACCTGCCACCACCCCCAGCTAATTTTTGTATTTTTAATAGAGATGGAGTTACACCATGTTTGGCCATGCTGGTCTCAAACTCCCAACCTCGTGACCGCCCACCTCGGCCTCCTAAAGTGCTGGATTACAGGCGTGAGCCACCATGCCTGGCCAGGTCAGTTTTTTAAAGCAAATAAGTTATAGGGGTAATTTATGTGACAATATGTAATACAGAACTATTTGATAAAACAACAAGCCATAAAAAACCATGGTAATTGTTAATTAAATTCATATAAACTAAATAAAGTATTTGGTTTTAGTACTTTAATACACAAAGGAATTTTCAATAAAATCTTTATTATTTAAAAACCAAGTTAATATTATTACTTAGAGTGAAGTTAACAGACTAGACTGCCAAGCTGAGTCAGGCAAAAGGCTATAATATCATTAGACACTGACCAAAACTCTTAACAAAAGTATAAATCACTTTCATATACATTATCTCTTGTGCTCTTTATGGCAAACCTGAAAGTAAGTAGAGCAAAAGCTAAATGATTTATAATGAGGTTTCAAAGACAATATGACAAAAATCTGTTTCCTGAATCCTACTTTAGCATTTAAAAAAATATAGTCCAAGATTTTTAGGTTGTTTCTCAAATGAAAAAGCAGCATAGACAATAATAGTTAATAATGGTCATCAAAATTTGGTATGTGTTTTCTCATAAATCAGTACCATATAAAGGGTACTGATACAATCTTTTTGCCAGTTCTTACTTGTCAAGAGTTTTGGAATGGGAAAAGCTAGAACTGAACTATGTGTAATTACATTTTCTAAAGGTGAACTGCAAGGAAATCTAAAATGGCAAGAGTAACAGACTTAGTTTAAAGTTCTGGGTCTTGGCTTCCTTCAGGCCAGGATGTATAGAAATGAAGAAGTAAATAAGGAAAAACATTTTCTGCCTGTTTTGTAGACACTTGGCTTGGATTTTATTTTTTCTAGGCTCTTACACTCCTTCTATTGAAGTCACAGTTTATAACTAAAAATACAGACATAAATTCAAGAGGCAAAGATGATAAAAAATGTTGATATGTATGAAGTAAAATTCATGTTACAAGCAATTTTTAAAATCTTTAATTTGCTAAAACACATTTCAATAGCACTGTTAAAAAATGGAAAGTGAGATCTTAAGCAAATCAAAAATTTCATCTTACCAAACTGTAATTTCTTCATAACAGCCACATATTTTTCTTCAAGTGACTTTAATACTGACAAAGGTTTGGGTTTCATAGCTGCCTTCTTGGAGTATTCACCCAGTTTTTTTTCTGTTATTTAATATTTCAAGATAAATAACATAAGTATACATTTTAAAAAATAAAACTAAAAACAATTCTCCCCTGGAGTTCAAATTGTGAATTCCAAAAAATTGCCAAATTCTTCACAATTATCTTATTACAACCGCTGAGAATAAAAAATTTCTATTTCATAAACATAACAATAAAGCAAAAACATAATCATCTTTATGAAAAGCAGAAGTGAAACAATAGATAATTCAGATCACTTTCTTCAGCTAACATAGGAAAAAATCTATTCATCTATCTATCTATCTATCTATCTATCTATCTATCTATCTATCTATCTATCTATCTGGAGACAGAGTACTACTGTATCTCCCAGGTTTGGAGTACAGTGGTGCAATCACAGCTAACTGCGACCTCAACTTCCCAGGCTCAGGTAATTCTCCCACTTCAGCCTTCCAGGTAGCTGGGACCACAGGCACACGCCATTATGCCCACCTAATGTTTCATGTGTTTCATAGAGACGGGGTTTCACCATGTTGCCCAAACTGATCTTGAACTCCTGAGCTCAAGTGATCTACCCACTTAGTCCTCCCAAAGTGCTGGGGTTAAAGGCGTGAGTCACTGCGCCAGCCAAAAATATCAATTTAAACTAAATTCTCACCCATAGTCTTAATGTACTATTTTCTATCTAATACAAAGGCATTTTTCAATTTCATGAATTTCAGTGGGAAGAAATATTTATGATGTATGTTCTCAACCTACTAAATTTAGCAATCATATATAGTAGAAATATTTAAAATTAGACTATACATGATCGAAATCAGATAAAGAACAAAATCTAACAGAGAACAAAATTTTTAGGTAAATGAACTTGCTTTAAAATCATTAACATAAAGCAAAAAGAGAAAGGCAGGTTTCAGTAAGTAAATGAAACATCTTTAAATCAAGTGAAAAGTGGCATAATAGGAAAAGTTCTGTACCTTGATTTGCTTGCCGCAAACTGGTGGTGGCTGCATAAACTATCTCAGCAGTCTTTTGGATGTCTGGTACCAAAAGAGTAAGTCCTTCTGGTTCTTGATCAGACGCATCTGGTTTTACTCCTGTTTTAACATTTTCCCTTTTAGATCTGAATTTTTTTAATATGGAAAGAAATGCAAGGAAAATTAAGATTTTAGGACTAAAACACCTCCATAAATCAATAATAGTGGCAAAATATACAAATGAGTGTGTGCATTTCATTTGTCACACAGATGATCTATATTAACTTGCTTTTGAAGCCATTGGCTAGTAAAGTTATGGGTAGGTTTTCCCTTCTAATATAAAATCAGAGAAGAGACAGACATTATACAAATGTCATACTGTAAAAGACCCATTATACCTGATGTCCTCAGAGACACACTTTTAAAAACACACCTAATTATAAATATTCAGAGAGAGAAATCACTTCTACACCTAAAATATTTGAGAATTAAAGGACCACAAGCAGTTTTTAAATTTTAATACTATTTGTATTTCACTCCGAATTAAATTTCCAAGAAAAAAAAAAAAACATATTTTAGAGTAAAATGTAGGTTCATTACCAGGTGTCTTAATACAATGTGTTTCTATACATTGGATCTTTTAATGAAACACTAAGTTTTAGGGCATATTCTTTTTTTTTTCTCGCTCTGTCGCCCAGGCTGGAGTGCAGTGGCGCAATCTTGGCTCACTCCAAGCTCCGCCTCCCAGGTTCACGCCATTCTTCTGCCTCAGCCTCTCCGAGTAGCTGGGACTACAGGCGCCTGCCACCACGCCCGGCTAATTTTTTTGTATTTTTAGTAGAGACGGGGTTTCACCGTGGTCTTGATCTCCTGACCTCGTGATCCGCCCGCCTCGGCCTCCCAAAGTGCTGGGATTACAAGCGTGAGCCACCACGCCCGGCCGGGCATATTCATTTTAAAGATATTATTCTGTTATTTCCTATCACGATCTAAAATGTACCCAATTTCATTTCACATTGTTATCACAATAGGATGTATTACAGCAAAGTTTAAGTATATAGGACATTAAATTTTTATTTAAATTTTCTAGATAAATGTACTAGTAGTTTAATACAAGAGTCACTGAAAATACAACTAAACATTATTTCCTTTTCTCTATTCCAACTCTCAGCACATTATTGACATAATAAACATCTTTACTGCTTAGAATTTCAAAAATCTACATCTCTATAATTCTTTAAATAGATCATTTGAAACAAACTAAAATCGTATATAAATAAAAGTGTTTAAAATATTTATGCTAAGGTATGATCTAAACTATACATCACTTATTTTTTTAGTTGTATACCTACCTAAAAAGGGACTTGGTCATTATATTAAAATACTATCTCACAAAGTGGTCATGGAGCCTTAGAGAACTATAAAAAGAGTAACAGACAGTAGAAGAATCCTTAACAAATAGGCTGGGCGCGGTGGCTCACGCCTGTAATCCCAGCACTTTGGGAGGCCGAGGCGGGTGGAACACCTGAGGTTGGGAATTTGAGACCACCCTGAACAACATGGAGAAACCCCATCTCTACTAAAAATGCAAAATTAGCTGGGCATGGTGGCGCATGCCTGTAATCCCAGCTACTGGGGAGGCTGAGGCAGGAGAATTTCTTGAACCCAGGAGGTAGAGGTTGCAGTGAGCCAAGATCACACCATTGCACTCCAGCCTGGGCAACAAGAGTGAAACCCCATCTCAAAAAAAAAGAAGAATCCTTAACAAATAATACTATGTCATCTACATACAAATGAACCTTTCCTTGTCACAAAAACAAAAATCTGCTCAGAAGCTATTCAATCCTTAACTCAAGGTAGATAAACAGTAAACTAAGAAGCCACTCAAGTGGGCAGGATGAATAAATGAAAACAGTATCATGCATGTGTTTTGAATTTAGTTCCTACAATGTGTAAACAAAAACTAGTTTCTACAGATATCTTTAACTAGAAGGTAAAAACTTACGTCACCTGACTTAACTGAAGAGGTATAATATGTCACTGAATGGCTGCCTTTTTTCCTGTGCTCTCTTCTTTTCTTCTGAGTCATAAGAAGTCAGAGAACACATGGCCACTTTCCTTTACCACTCAGGAAATGACTTGGCAGATGTTATACTGTACACCATTTCAGTCATCAACTGTCGTCTGTGTACGTGTATCTGAATATATGTTTTTGCATATATAAGGAGAGTATAGTGTATGTCTGAAGACTGAAATATCAGAGAATTCTACTGCTAGAGTCAACTACTATACTGTGTCTTTTACAGCTATGAAATTAAGGTGAGACTGTAGTTTAACAGTGAGTCACTTCTTAATAAAGATATGATTCTGGTAGAGTAACTCAAACTGATTACCAACTTCTGCATTTGTCAATAGCTATTAACAATCAGTGTCAAACACTGAGAATGAAGAGAAGTGCATAAGCTGCTTGACAGTACCCACTTTGAATTTACAAGGACTCTTCCTCCCCAGTTGTAAATGATTCTCTATTACCAGGTCTTGAAAAATTATTAAGTAACAGGGCCACTGAATAAGAAAACAACAGTAAGTTGTTTCAGACAGCAGTTATGATTACAGCCATAATAAAATATAGTTTCTTAAGCCTAGAATCAATGAGTTAACCCACTGTACTCTCAATAAAGATTTCACTTAAAGAAACATATCTTGCAGAGAAGGAAGATATGAAAGTGAAGCTCTTTTTCCAGAAAGGTTATTTTCTCTTTGATGAAACAAGAATCTCTAGCATGGAGTGTGAACTGCATTAATCCAATTTAGGTCTTTATTGTATTTACCACCCCAGTGTGTAGATTACCCTTGGAACTACTGATTCTAAATGTCAAGCTCTATTCATGCCAATTTCCTAAATCCACTTTTAAAAAGAAGATTAGTAGGAGATTATTAAAATAGTGCACAAGCTTAGGATGATACTTTTTTTTTTTTACTGTAATTAAGAAAAAGTAAAAGAAAAATAATTGTGCAAGAATCCTCAGAAGTTTAAAAAAATTCTTTACACCAAATGTGTGAAAGAAATGATATGTATTTCATATTGAAGACAATGGTTGAATCATAAAGCAGGTATATATTAGACCTCTGCACCAGGTTCTAATGAGAAATTTTTACTTGAATAGTCTGACAAAAACACACCGAAAAAAAGAAAATCTCTAAATGGTGAGAATACTTTGAATATATGAAGAACACACACTACCTACCTATCAACGATTCTAACTAGTCATTGTCTGACATTAAACTATAGCCAGTAGTCTCTTTTCTATAAAAGTTGCAGGTTACTGTCAACCCATATGTAGGCCCAGCTCATGAAAAAAGGCCATACCTTAGCTCACATCCTGAAGTCTGTGTGAAAAGCTATTTGAGTTCAAGGCACCTAGCTGGAAGTAGGTCTTTGAGACTGACAATGGATCCAACATGGTAAAAGCAATCAGCGACGGCCGCTACCATGGTATCCGCTGCTTTGTGCATACGTTGAATCTGGTTGTGATCACTGCCCTGAAGAAATACGAGGAAGCAACTGAAGTTTCTACTATTGCACAGAATTATCTGCAAACATTTTCCACTATGCTGTGAATTCCAACTAAATAGCTATTAGTTAAGCAAATTTTGGCTCTGTGACACATATCTGAAGTAGGATGTGAGCAAAATGGGCAAATCTTTCTCCTGAAAACAAAACAAAAACGCAAACCCATACCTCAACATTCAATTATATTGAACTGCCTCTACCAGTATCTACCGCCCAAATAAAGTTGAATATTAGTAAGACTAAATACACCATGTCAGAATTATGGTATTTTATAATCCATAAACTGAAAACAGCTTAATACAGCTATTTCCTTGATAAAACAAGACCCCTTTAACCCTTTGCGCTCCTAAATCTAAGCTAAACATACTGCAAAGTTGCAATAAACATTTAAAAAAGGAGAGCCATTTGAAGAAGTTATCTGGAGACTACATGCTGAAATGTAGATTCAGAACTATTAAGAATTAGCACTGCAGAAGAAGATTCTAAAACTATAAGAGTATGAAACTTCTACATTTACCAAAAAGCACTGATTACACTGTGCTCCTCAGTTCTAAAGCTCTTTGACAGTAATTACAGTTTAGATTAGAGGTAAACTGAAAGAGCAAATAAAAATATCACTGTGGGAAACTGCTTCTAGTATCTCTAGGATGCACAAAAATAATTCTTGAAATGCACCAGTAAACAGGCAAAGATCTCCGTACAATAAATGTTTTCTGTGATTAATTTAAAGCTTAGTTTTTAACTCTATGATCCCCTTTTGTTTTTACTTAATCTCTAAGTGGAAGTACCAGTTTAATTTCGGATGATTTAAATGAATGTTGAAAGAAAAATACTTTGGTAGCATAAGTGAGCATGAAAGAAGGGAATACTTAAAATAGTTATAAGAAGCCTTTAAAAATAAAACTTGATTTCTATACTAGACACAAATATACTAATTTTTAGGCCAAATTAAACATCACCAGACATACAGAAGGTACTGCATGCTACTGTTTATAGAGTTGCCACAAATAATATGTTTCAGCAGTTTACCAAGGGACAACCCAACTGAGCCAGTCAAAGAAGAGATATTAAAATAAATATTTGCCTATCTGTGTGAAAAAAGACTGACGAACAACTGAACTTGTTTACCACCATCAAAAACAGAAACATTTAAAGAAATATATGGGTATAACAAATGCTACCTGGCTAAGAAATCAGGACTTTTTCATTTTTAGGTATGAGAAGCAGAGGTAAAAGAGTGTTTTTCAACAGAAATCAAAGTAGGAGGGCTGGAACTGAAATTTTTTTTAACTAAAGTGCTAGAAGATCCAGCTTATGGGGGTTAAAATAAGAGTGTGGTAGAAAATATCCCTTGAAAGATGTAAATCAAGTGGTCTCCCATTGCTTAGGTATATAAAAAGGAAGTGGGGCACTTCTACAAGTGACTTCAGTTATTTAAAAGTATGATGAACAACTTTCCATTAGGAAGAAACTTTGAGATAGCTAGGAAAAACAGCAATAAAAGATGCTTGCTTCAATGCTGTTCAAAGAGAAGTTAAATATCCAGAACACTTTACACTGAACACGGAGTCATTTGTGTCATGCCCTGACAGCAAATAAGATTTTTTGATTCACAATAAGTTTATCTCTCAAATTTTTGGTGAAACCATCAAATACCAACTATACTAAATATGATTTTTGCTTATTGGAGTACAGCAGAAAAAGTCTGCACAGAAGATCAGATATAAAAAAATGCCTTTGTTCCTGCTTGAAGGAAGCTATGAAGTATCATATTTATTCAAAAGTAAAACTACTATGGCTATCTTTTAATTTCATCTTAAGATAATACCAGCTGGAATGACCAGCAGGAGACGAATTTCACCAGAACTAACTTGTAAATGCTAAAGGGTCCCATTTTCACACAGTGACTATTTTGTGGGTAACAGAATGAATTTACACAATAGATAATAATATTTAAATTCAAGTAAAAACAATATGTATGTACAGATTTAAAGTGTTATGTCATCCACGCCAGAAATCCCTTTATTAGTGGAGGTAACTGTGAGTTACTTTCAAGTTCTGTCTTTTTTAACAGTCTAAAATAAAATGTTGAACAATGCTCATAAACGGGGAGTGTTTTTGCTTACTCTTTAAATATCAAATACTGCTGCATAAATCCTTTAATCACCTCTTCTTGACAAAGGAGCTAAAGATATTAGAAATACAGGGTACATTAAACCACAATAAAATGCAGGAAATGGAAAATAATACTGTGTTTGTGTGTGGGAGCAAGAGGCTTCTTTCGGCAATGCCATTTTATCACCAACACATTGCCCTAATCTATGAAAGTGGATACCAAATCATCTTGAAAAGACAGTAGAAAAGTACATCCATCAATAATTAAGAAAATTTCAGAAAAATCTTATTTATTTATTTATTTATTGAGATGGAGTTTCACTCTTGTTGTCCAGGCTGGAGTGCAATGGCAGATCTTGGTTCACTGCAACCTCCGCCTCCCAGGTTACAGCAATTCTCCCACCTCAAGCCTCCTGAGTAGCTGGGATTACAGGCACCTACCACCATGCCTGGCTAGATTTTTGTATCTTTAGTAGAGATGGGGTTTCACCATGTTGGCCAGGCTGGTCTTGAACTCCTGACCTCATGTGATGCACCTGCCTCCCAAAGTGCTGGGATTACAGGCGTGAGCCACTGCACCCAGCCTTATTAATTCTTATTCAATTAATACCGCAAGAAAAACATCAGACGGATAAAGCTGACCTATTCTTCATATAAGTGATTATACAGTTGCTACCTGCTTATACTAGAGAGATAACCAAACACAATGAGACTCAGTTTACTTTGGTAATCTAGTAATTAGACATGACTAGAATACTATGGATACTTAGTGAAATATGCTGCCCTTTAATCTCCTATCATAGGATATTACAAATTCTTCAGGGGAGTGAAAACACATTGAGTAAAAGGAAAACAGTAGGAAAATTCTGTAAAATCCACATTATTCTACGTATTTTTTAAATTATCAAAAATAGGTTATTTTCTTCTCTTTTTATTTTTCTGAGATAGAGTCTCACTCTGTCGCCCAGGATGGAGTGCAGTGGCACGATCTCGGCTCACTGCAACCTTCACCTCTCAGGTTCAAGCGATTCTCATGCCTTAACCTCCTGAGTAGCTGGGATTACAGGTGGACACCACCACGCCTCGCTAATTTTTGTATTATTAGTAGAGACGGGGTTTTGCCTTGTTGCCCAGGCTGGTCTCAAGTGATCCACCTGCCTTGGCCTGCCAAAGCACTGGAATTACAGGCATGAACCGCCACACTTAGCCCAAAAGCAGATTTTTTTCAACTAAAAATACTTTACTTCATTGCCATCATTTAAAAATAATTTTTTTTTTTTTGAGACGGACCCTGGTTCTGTCGCTCAGGTTGGAGTGCAGTGGCGAAATCTCAGCTCACTGTAACCTCCACCTCCTGGGTTCAAACGATTCTCCTGCCTCAGCCTCTCAAGTACCTGGGACTACAGGCACACACCATCATTCCCAGCTAATTTTTGTATTTTTAGTAGAGACAATGTTTCACCATGTTGGCTAAGCTGGTCTTGATCTCTTGACCTCATGATCCACGTGCCACGGCCTCCCAAAGTGCTGGGATTACAGGCGTAAGCCACAATGCCCAGCCCCTTAAAAATAATTTTTAAATATCCTAAATATTAGAACCAGCTCAGAAGCTCCATGTTCTGATTTTTAATTAATCATTTACGCACAAATCTAATTATTTGGGAGTTAAGTTTAATTTAGCAGATAAATGTTTTTGAGACATTAGGAGGTATGAGTTCTTATCATAGCTATGTCACTAACCATCAGAGAAATGAAAACAAATAAGTCTGTATGAGCTTTGTTTTTCTCATTTATAAAAAGGTGGAATTTGAACTACCCGAACTCCAAAATTTATAGATAATACGAACAAGTTACTAATTGTAATGTGCCCAGAAAGACTTGATATGAAGTAAATTTTACTTAGCAACAGACTTCAAATTCAATAATTAAGACTGGTTGAGACTTTGGCCGGGTGTAGTGGCTCACACTTGTAATCCCAGGAATTCAGGAGGCTGAGGCAGGTGGATTGCTTGAGCTCAGGAGTTCGAGACCAGCCTGGGCAGCAAGGGGAAACCCCATCTCTACTACAAACACAAAAATTCGCCAGGAGTGGTGGGATACACCTGTAGTTCCAGCTACTTGGGTCAAGGTGGGAGGATCGCTCTGGGAGGTGAAGGTTGCAGTGAGCCGAGATAGCGCCACATAGACTGGGTGACAGTTTAACCCTGTCTCAAAAAAAAAAAAAAAAAAAGGACTGCTTGAGATTTTGTCTGAGATAATACAGTGAAAACTGTTGTGAAACATAAAGCTCATATAATGCAATTTGATAAAGAATAAAGTGATCATTTTATACTAATATGCTTCTGAGGTAGAAACACTAAGTCAATTTATAATGTTTTTTAAGTTTTTTTTTTTTTTTTTTAAATCACTTGAGTAACAGAGTAAGTTGTATTTGGGCATTTAATCAGTGTTTTCCAACAACCAATTAAGGCTTAAGTTTAGCCATTACACAAGCGTGAATCCTAATAATCAATGAACTATTTGGGTAGTGGGTAGTAGTGGTATATAAAAATAGAAGTAGCTAGACTATGGGTCAACAAACTATCTTTTCTTCATCAATACTGTTTTCCATGATGAACATCAACAGTATCAGGAGGCTTAGAAGCTAAATCTTAGCTTTATTACCTATTACTAAGTTTGTAATGTAACATTCTGAGCAACAGATTCATTTTCTGTCAAATAAGAATAGTACATAATTTATTGCCTACTACATAGAGCAGAAAAATCAATATATACCTAAGCAATTCAGAAACTATAAATCCTACATAAAAGTTAGGGCTGTACTATTAACTCCTTATATTTTTATATAACTATACGCAACTATGTATTTATTACAACGTATGCTTGATTTAGGGCAGATTGGCTTATTTTCAAGAAACAAGAAGAGAAAAAAATGGAAGCAGAGAGGCTGGAAAAGAAATACTGTACTAATCGGCCAGGCACGGTGGCTCAAGCCTGTAATCCCAGCACTTTGGGAGGCCGAGGTGGGTAGATCCCCTGAGGTTAGGAGTTCGAGAGCAGCCTGGCCAACATGGCAAAATCCTGTCTCTACTAAATATACAAAAATTAGCCGGGTGTGGTGGCACGCGCCTGTAGTCCCAGCTACTCAGGAGGCTGAGGCAGAAGAATCGCCTGAACCTGGGAGGCAGAGGTTGCAGTGAGCCAAGATCATGCCACAGCACTCTAGACTGGGTGACAGAGTGAGACTTTGTCTCAAAAAAAAAAAAAAAAAAAAAAAAAAAGAACCAAATATTGTACTAATCAAAATTTAATTGGTAGAACAAAAGGAATGCATGAAATAATTTTGTTTTGTATCTGCCTAAGTCGTCAATCAGAACATTTCTAAAACTGATTTTCACCAAATTTTGAGTCCTTACAATTGGTATAGAATGAGGCTTGGAGTCTGTGCATCAATAAACATCTTTTCACAGGTTGTCTTTGGCCCGTTTGCAACATTGCTTGCACCTGATATATATATCCTTTGCTACTTTTCAAGTCTCTTTTTCTGTTTTGGTCCTTAGGAAACTATTTCCTCCCACTCTTCATAGGCCTAAACCCCAAAAATATTACATACAAAAATGACTAAATTATAAAGCTAAAGAAGTAAGCCAGAATCTAAGGCTTTGGGGATAGAATTCTTTCTGCCAGAAAGAAAGGGGTTTCAATCACAAAGTGATTGAATATTGCCAGCCTAAGGGCATCTAAAAAAATAAAACGTTTATGGTAACAGGAATTTTCAAACACTAGCCCAGGGAATGGATCTCACCTAGAGTGCAAGTCCTTGATGGGTGAATACTAAGTTTTTTTCTTCTGCCTAATATGATAGTAGGCAAGTAGAGGAAATAAGGCGCTTAATTCCTCTGAAATAAAATAAAGAGCTACTTAACATTATCCAGGCAAATAAATTAAAAAGAACCAATATTACAGTTTAATCAACCATTTTCATTCAAACTATTATTAAAAATAATTTTAATTGAACAAGAAAAACATACAATGCCAGCATCCTGATATGCTCCACTTTTTATCGTTTAGGTTTTAAAAAACTTTTTATTTTATTTATTTATTTATTTTTGAGACAGAGTATCATTCTGTAGCCCAGGCTGGAGTGCAATGGCACTATCTTGGCTCACTACAACCTCCGCCTCCCTGGTTGAAGCGATTCTCTTGCCTCAGCCTCCCAAGTAGCTGGGATTACACCCACTGTGCACCACCACACGCAGCTAATTTTTGTATTTTTAGCAGAGATGGGGTTTCACCATGTTGGCCAGTTGGCATGTTGGCCAGTTTCACCATGTTGGCCAAACTAATGACCTCAGTTAATTTGTCCACCTCGGCCTCCCAAAGGGCTGAGATTAAAGGCAAGAGCCACTGCACCCAGCCAAAATTTTTTAAAATTTAAATATTATTTTAAAGAAGAGAGATGGGGTCTCGCTATATTACCCAGGCTTGCCTTGAACTCCTGGGCTCAAATAATCCTCTCACCTCAACCTCCCAACATGCTGGGATTACAGGTGTAAGCCACCACACCCAGCCTATTCTTTAGGTTTTAAGTGATAGATGATATTAGAAGAATGGTCTAAGTGAAATTTACGGGCCGGGCACGGTGGCTCGCGCCTGTAATGCCAGCACTTTGGGAGGCCGAGGTGGGCAAATCACCTGAGGTCAGGAGTTCGTGAACAGTCTGGCCAACATGGCGAATCCCCGTCTCTACAAAAAATACAAAAAAATTAGCCAGGCATGGTGGCGGGCCCCTGTAGTTCCAGTTGCTTGGGAGGCTGAGGTAGAAGAATCACTTGAACCCGGGAGGTGGAGGCTGCAGTGAGCTGAGATTACGCCACTGCACTCCAGCCTGGGCGACAGAGTGAGACTCTGTCTTAGGGGGGAAAAAAGATTACATTATGTTTTAGCATTATAGGTATAGGTAAAGTACACATTCAAAATGCTATTAAACTAATGTACGAAATGTCACATATATTCCTTAAAAAAAAAAACCTTTAATTTCTGAAGAAAATCCTGAGAATACTTTAACCTTGTCTTTTAGTTCAAAAAATGCAAAGTGTTGAATGTAAAATTCTCTATTTTGACATAACATACTGGCCTAATCTTTTGTTCCTCCAGAAGGAATGTTATCTCAGAAATTGCCTTAATTCAAATTCTGGTTATTAGTAAACCAGCCAACATCAATATTCATCAGTTTATCTGTGTTAACTTTTACACTTAACACCATGCAGTTATTACAAATTGCGATTCTTGAAAGGGGGTATTAGGAAAGATAGTAAATTACAGAAACACAGAACCCTGAACCAAAAAATATTAAAACATCATCTTTATGAAGCTCTTAAAACAATCTGTACAGTGAATACCCAACAACTGCCTAAGGAATTGTCAACTTTCAAAATACAGACTAAATCACAATGAAACACCCCTACCTGCCACCTTACAGTGTCAATAGGTTACTATAACAGGTAAGTCAGAAAAGATGAAATTAACTAAAAGTACACTCATTCCTTGAGCAGTGCGCTAGTTTACACTAAATATCAATCCCATCAGACTACTGTAATCATCACGCACCAAACTATAAAAGATTAATCACTTCGTATTAAGGTGTAACTGAGGACAATTTAAAACATGGCTTAAAGTCTACTATTTCAAAAATAAAAATTCAGAGGCTACCTTTCAGATATATGTATGTATGTATATTAGAGACATTATATAGAATTATGTACCTGATACATTACTATATATAATAGTGAAAACTCTGTAATAAGAGAACTACAAGACATAAAAGAAAATCCCATGGTGTTAATCCTGAGTTCCTTCGTTAAGCAGTCATTCTGGTTTTTTTGTTTGTTTGTTTTTGAGACAGAGTCTTGCTCTATCCCACGGGCTAGAGTGCACTGGTGGGATCTTGGCTCACTGCAACCTCTGCCTCCTGGGTTCAAGTGATTCTCCTGCCTCAGCTGCCCCGAGTAGCTGGGATTACGGGTGCGTGCCACCACACCCAGCTAAGCGTTTTGTATTTTTAATAGAGACGGGTTTTGCCATGTTGACCAGGCTGGTCTTGAACTCTTGACCTCAGGTGATCCACCTGCCTCGGCCTCTCAAAGTGCTGGGATTAGAGGTGTGAGCCACCACGTCCAGCTAAGCAGTCATTCTTACCAAAACCTTTGGATGAACAGAAAGTTCAGTGATATGGCTGCAATATTGATTCTACCTACTCTACTCCACAGCACACCACCTAAAAGGAGTACAGTGTACAAGGCAACCCAACTAATATATCACGGTTTTACTTACCATGTTGCCCAGGCTGGTCTTGAACTCCTGGGCTCAAGCAATCATCCTCCCACCCTGGCCTCCCAAAGTGCTGGGATTATACACAAGAGCCACCATATCCAGCCCAGCTTCCTTTTCAAAATTCAATGATACATCCAAGAGCTGGCTGTTTTGACATCTAAAATATAGATCAGGCTGGGCACAATGGCTCACACCTGTAATCCCAACACTTTGGGAGGCGGAGGGGGGCAGATCACTTGAGGTCAGGAGTTCAAGACCAGCTTGGCCAACATGGTGAAACACCCTCTCTACTAAAAATACAAAAATTAGCCGGGTGTGGTGGTAAGCGCCTGTAATCCCAGCTACTGGGGAGGCTGAGGAGAATTGCTTGAACCCACGAGGTGGAGCTTGCAGTGAGCCAAGATCGCACCACTGCTCTCCATCCTGGGTGACAGAGTGAGACTCCGTCTCAAAATAAATAAATAAATAAAATAAAATATAGATCACTTTTTTCCATTGTTGCACAATTTTACATGTATGAATATTCTGTAGTATAAACAATCCTCCTTTTGACGGACATGCATTTATTTTTCCAGTGTTTCATTTAACAAACAAAATCCGAATGATTATTCCTGATTGTACCACTTTGCACACATGGTCTAATATATTTCAAGGATTAATAAGTAAACACTATTTTATTCACAGTAAATGGTTCACTCATGTTTATACTATCTCCTATTTATGGCAAATGATAATGGTCCATCCACTATGGGGGTAATTTGAAGTTTCCTCTTTAAAAGCCTGAGAAAAACTTCTTGTTTTTTTAAGTTGATCTGAAGAAAAATTCTAAGTAGAAAAAAAAAAGGCAAAGGAAAATTGAAGTAAACAGTAGCATAGGTGGTATAACATCTAAAAGTTCTTCCTCACAAATGCCAAGGTTCTGCAGTCTAACAAAGAATTTCTACCAAGAAATTTCCTTCAGTTTTCAATCATGAAAACTGACTTATTTAATAAAATCTCATCGTCATGAGTTCTCTTTTAGATTTGGGTAGGACACAAAATTTAATGTTGTATAAGTGTTCCGTGTCTACAACTTCAGCTGGGTGACAGCTTTAAGCAAACAGTAGAGGAACAGGAAGACATGAACATGTATGGAGTCTCACCCTGTCATTCTAGGACCTTAATACAAAAGATTTAAGATGCTTTTTGACTTAATGACTTAGCTTCTATCAATCGACAGATCATAGCTTTCTGCCTGAGTCAGTCAAATAACCAAGTAGTAGGATTAGTGTTAGAAAATTTCTGCCTAGCATTGTAGACATCAGATTCGTATACAAGAACAAAGGAAGCCATGTTCCCAGATCCATTTATGCTATGGCACTTGTACTCTATTGAAGGAGATCCCTAGAGATAAATCTGCAGTTGCCAATATGAACACAGATTGCTTTTTAAGACAAATATCTGGAGCATGGAATATATTTCTACCTAGAAACTATCTATTAAGTCTATAATATGAGAGCAACAGTGCTGATGAGTACCAAAATCTCAGTCCCCCAAAACAGTAGGACAGGGAGAAGACATATACAGCTCTATCTGCTGAGAAGAAACAGATGAAAATCTCTTCCATGGTAGTTTGGTCTTGTTCCAACTTCCCCTCCAACCATTCAACTATACCTGGAAGACCATCTTTCTATAATGCAAACCTGATGAGAGCTGCTGAAAACCTTTCAGTGGCTCAACGTTACTTTTAAGGTAAGTAACTCTGTGATACATTACTGTTTATCTTCTAGCCCGATTTCCTCTCCAGGCTCATCTCCCACCACTACCTTCCAGCTACACTATACTCAGGCACACCAAACTTTTCAAGGTCCCCTGAATATGCGATGCTTTCCTTCACTGCTAACATTGTTTTCATACCCTTGGGACACCACCAATCCCTTGCCCCTCTTCATTTGTACTCTATTCTTGGTTAATTCCTATGTATCCTTTAGGCCTCCAAACCTGGATTGATTTTCCTGTAGTGTCTTGACTTCTACTAATGTCAGACACTATGTTGTTACAACTGCCAGGTTGGCCAGGTGCAGTGGCTCACACCTGTACTCCCAGCACTCTGGGATGCTGAGGTGGGCGGATTACCTGAGGTCAGGAGTTTGTGACCAGCCTGGCCAACAAGGTGAAACCCCGTCTCTACTAAAAGTACAAAAATCAGCTGGGCGTGGTGACACACGCCTGTAATCCCAGCTACTCGGGAGGCTGAGGCAGGAGAATTGCTTGAGCCCAGGAGACAGAGATTGCAGTGAGCCGAGATCAAGCCACTGCACTCCAGCCCGGCCGAGAGAGCGAGACTCTGTCCAAAAAAAAAAAAAAGATACTAATTTATTTTTATTTTTTGTAGAGACAAGGTCTCCCTATGTTGCCAAGGTTGGTCTTGAACTCCCGGCTTCAAGTGATCATCCCACCTAAGCCTCCCAAAGTGCTGGCACTGGGATCTAGCTTCTTAATGATGTCTTTCTATCTCCTCTTGTAAAGGTTTTGGGCTTGAGGGCGCACAAACCTATGGAATCTCCTCCATTCTTTGAATTATCAGATCAAAATTAATTGAGTTTAGGCAGTGGCCTCAGGACAGACTTCAAGATAGATACGATATTCTCAGCAGTAATAGTTAACATCCTCTTTACACTTGACCTTTTTCTTTAATTTCTCTCATCCCCAAAAGGAAGGTAAAAATTCTATTACAAATACAACATACACATCATTTCAATGAAAATCATTATATGCAACCACAGTCATGACCTAGAGATCTGCAGAATACACAATGAATCTATTTTCTTTATCTAAGATGATCAAAGAGTTAAATACAATTTTATTTGAAGAAAAGAAATTTGCACGTCTTGTGTATGCTTGTTAAAAACAAAGACAAAAGAGAAATAAGAAAAAAAGGCAATATATTAGGTATATAAAAATAAGTAGTAAACTACTATTTCTGTTACTTAAAAAAAGAACTATACCAAATACATGTACTTTATTCACCCTTGGATTTCACAGTAATAGAGACAAAAATATTGTAAAATGTTTCTGAGTGTGTGATACATAGTATGTATGTATGTATGTATGTATTTTTTGAGACAGAGTTTCCCTCTGTTGCCCAGACTGGAGTGTAATGGAGTATAATGGTGTGATCACTGCAACCTCCACCTCCCAGGCTCAAGGGATTCTCGTGCCTCAGCCTCCCAAGTTCCTGGGATTACAGATATGCGCCACCATACCCAGCTAAATTTTTGTATTTTTAGTAGAGATGGGTTTTACCATGTTGGACAGGCTGGTCTAGAACTCCTGGCCTCAAGTGATCAGCCCATGTCAGCCTACCAAAGTGCTGGGATTACAGCTGTGAGCCATCGCATCCGGCCGTGATACACAGCATTTTTAAAGTTACAGCTCCAAATCCTCAAAAAACACTAAAATAGACCCTGAAAGTGATACATTAACAGAACATATTTTCCTGAATCATTCTCTTCTCAGAGTATTCTAGGGTTTTTGTGAAATACAGTTGGGAATGAGGCAGACGGGGGGGTGGGGAGCTTTGAGTCAGTGTTAAAATTAAACTAAGGCCACTTTCTGTGGGTATATACTCTAAGGGAAAAATGGATTATTTTGTGAATTCTGTTAGAAAAAAAATACATCTTAAGTTGTGACAACTGGAAAAGAATGGATTTTACTCTCTCTGTGAAGCTGAAAATCAATTCTCTATATGGTAAACCTTGAAAGGAAAGTAGAGATGTAGTAACACTATTAGTCTTTACCGGTTTCTTCTTATAACAGAGGCTGCACAGATTAGCAGAGACCATGAGGGTTTCAACTAAAAAGTATATTCAAGTCTTAATACAAAATATAATAATGTTTATCAGTAAGAAGAATTACGAAAAATATGTACTGCACAGGGTCACTGTAAAGATAAAATAATCTAATGAAATGAGCTTTACGAACAGTCATTATATCTTCACATGCATATTTTGTTGGTACATAATTTATAAGTCTGAAGAATGTTCTCTGGCTAAAGTAAGAATAAAAGAATTTAAATGGAATAATTTTATCCAGTTAATCAAACAGAAAAATAAAGTGCTCCAATTAATTGAAACTCAGTTATCCTCTATCTAAATTAAATTTTCATGGTGAATTAACTGGTATATTTTTATACAGCAGATTCCTTTCTCAAAAAATTATACAGTGTGTTATGTGAACAGGAAATAGATTAAGCTAAGAAAAGCAAATAGACCAAAGAGGCACTATAGGTGTCCAAATTTCCTGCAATAAGAATATTCTATAATTACCTTAGAATTCAATACTCTATAACTCCATTTTTGCAGGATCTAATAGAAATTATAGCATAAGGAAATACACAGTTTAAAGAAGGATATTATTATTTACTGGTTTTATTTTTACTTTGTAACACTATAAATGTGTGATACTGTTTTTAATCAAGGCTAAACCTAAAACAACATTCCAAATCATTATGTAATTTTTCATCTAAAAGACCAAATATTCCTGGGTAAAAAACACTCAAGGTTTTATAAATTTTCAGTTTTAGTTATAAGCTAACAGAGTCATCTCAAAACAGAAATATAAGGTACAGAAATACAGGACAAGATTCCCCTGAAAAGACATGATGGCAGTTTCAAAGCTCAGTATATATTATACATATTGATTTACTGAAAACTATGTTTATTCTACAAGAATAAGCAACACAGATGGCCAGGGAAGGGAGTAAGACGTTTTAGTAGACATTTCTCAAGGAGGCATTAGCTCAATGAGACAATCAGATGTTCAGTTCAATTATGATACCACACTATTGTTATATTATTACACTAGCTTCCTTGGTTACCAATGAGAAAGATTCTGCGGCTGGGGCGGGGGGGGGGGGTGCCCACAAGATAGGAGGGGACCAAATACAACACTATTCTCTTCTCTACAACAGAAAAAATACCACACTATCAAAGAAAATATATCTTTACATTTTCCATTACTAGTAACAGAGTTGCATGACTCTACAGCTTTTTATCTCTACCAACTGGCTCTTCATTTCATCTTTTCTATAATTTATGATTCTCTCTGCCTGGCAATGAGCCATCACCACCATACAATTCACCCATGTAATCAAAAACCATTTGTATGCCAAAAGCTATTAAAATAAATGAATAAAGTGATAATGACAACACATTAAGCCAACAAAGTCAGAATTCTTTCACAAGGTGATTTTTCCCTCATAGGCAAAGACTAACAAGAATTATTCTTCCAGTGACCAATTCTCTATGATCTTTTGACCTACACTATTTCTTAAGTCATAGGTTCTTAAAAAATGAGAAAAAGCAAAGTAAATACAGCACAAACACGGTAAACGACATTAATTTACTCAAAAGGTAATTGACAAAGGAGTAAACTTCCATTAACAGTATAAATGCTTCAAAATTCAGAATTAGGCCATCTTTGAGGAATAAACTGACAATCACTGAACAGATTCTGCCATGAGAAAGGAAAAGGTCACTGAACAGATTCTGCCAAGGGAAAGGAAAAGGTTTCCTAGGTTATTTAAAAAAGAGTTTTTGACAGAACTCATCCTCTGAATCTACTAAGGTGTAAACAAACTAAAAATAACAATTCAATTTTCCTTAAAGCATGAAGACATTTTAATTCCATCAAATACTGAATCCTTTGACTTCTAAAATAAAACAGAAGTAATCCATAAACCTAACAATTATACTTCTAAGATTCTATCTGCAGAGGTTTCTGCAAGCACCAAAAGATGTATGTATGAGGTTATTATGAACTGAAAATAACCTAAAATCTACTAATAAATAGTTAAATAAAATATAGCACCTAAATACAATGGTGAATTTGAAGTATTTAGAATAATGTCAGTGATATTTATTGACACTGAAAGATGTCTCTGACATCAACATTATGTGAGAAACTAGCATCTATTTCTCTAACAGGTACAATGGGACACCATTTAAGAAAAACTTCACACCTATAGCTATAAGATCACACACGGAGATACTGAATAAGCAATTGTGAATAAATGTTTCTGAGTGTACAATTTGGGTGGATACTTTTTCTTTGTATGTTTATATATTGCTTGTGTGTGAGGGTGTGTATGTTTCTTTCTTTTTTTTTTTGAGATGGAGTCTCGCTCTGTCACCCAGGCTGGAGTGCAGTGGCGTGATCTGGGCTCACTGCAACCTCCGCCCCCCGGGTTTACGCCATTCTCCTGCCTCAGCCTCCTGAGCAGCTGGGACTACAGGCGCCCGCCACCATGCCCGGCTAACTTTTTGTATTTTTAGTAGAGACGGGGTTTCACCATGTTAGCCAGGATGGTCTTGATCTCCTGACCTCGTGATCCACCTGCCTTGGCCTCCCAAAGTGCTGGGATTACAGGTGTGAGCCACCGCACCCAGCAGAGGGTGTATAAGCTTTTAAAAAGCATATATCACTGAAAAACAAAAACACCCATGGAGTTATTTAAAAAACATGGTTAGAGGCAAACTCAAGAGAAATGAACATAGTATAGTACCTTAAACGGTTGGTATAGGTATCAACACAGGTCTTCATTTTGGCTAATAATGTACCAACAGAAGTTTGACATTCTGACTGTTCTTCTTCCTCTTCACCATTCTCTGTAGAAAGGGGCAACAATAGGGGCACCATGGCAGTACAAGAAGCAATGGCCCGAAGCAATTCTAGCAGTGCCCGATAGAGTGGCACATGTCTTGCCATGTCCAGAACTATAACGAGAAGAGGAAAAAGCATAAAATGAGAATACGTACAATACAAAAGTAGGTCCACAGGAATGTAGCTTTTACCTGGATCTTACCAAGGTCCACGGCTGACCCGGCCGGGCGCGCTGGCTCTTGCCTGTAATCTCAGTACTTTGTAGTGAGGCCGAGGCAGGCAGATCACTTGAGGTTGGGAGTTCGAGACCAGCCTGACCAACATGGAGAAACCCTGTCTCTACTAAGAATACAAAAATTAGCCAGGTGTGATGGTGCATGCCTGTAATCTCAGCTACTCGGGAGGCTAAGGCAGGAGAATTGTTTGAACCCGGGAGGCAGAGACTGCAGTCAGCCAAGATCATGCCATTGCACTCCAGCCTGGGCCACAAGAGTGAAACTCCGTCTCAAAAAATTTACAGCTGACCCTTGAACAACACAGGTTTGAACTGCACTAGTCCACTCACATACAGATTTTCTGCCAACCTGAGACAGCAAGACCAACCCCACCACTTCTTCCTCATTAGGCTACTCAACATGAAGACTCTAAGTATGAAGACTTTTATGATGATCCACTTCCATTTAATGAACAGCAAATATATTTTCTATTATTTTTTTCTTAATATTTTCTTTTCCTTAGTTTACAGTATATAATACATACAACATCCAAAATGTGTTTAATTGATTGTTTATGTTATCAGTAAGGCTTCCGGTCAACAATAGGCTATTAGGAGCTAAGTTCTGGAAGAGTCAGGAGTTATACCTGGGGCTGGACACTGTGATTCACGCCCATAATCCCAGACCTTTGGGAGGCCGAGGTGGGAGGATCACTTGAGCCTGGGAGTTTGAGACCGGCCTAGGCAACATGGTAAAACTCCCATCTCTACAAAAAGATAACAAAAAATTAGCTGGGCGTGGTGGTGCACACCTGTAGTCTCTGCAACTGGGGAGGACAAGATCATGCCACCGCCCTCCAGCCTGGGTGATAGGGCAAAATCCCGCCTCAAAAAAAAAAAAAAGTTATACCTGGATTCTCAATATGTGGGGGTTGGTACCCTTAATACCTGCATTATTCAAGGGTCAACTTAATAGGTTAGGTGCTAAATGGAAGAACGCAGTAGATATTTATGAAGCACCAATATACAAACTATAATAATAGGTACTTATGGAAAACGAAAAAAAGTAAAGTATCAAGTTTAGGGGAGAACAAGAAATGTAACTAAATATCTAGTTATATTACATACAGAAATGATTAAATACCCCAGATAAGATATTATGGCTGGAAATATATTTATCAGTATGAAGTGGAAACTTTTTTAAACTAAATTGAATGATGAAGTTATTTTATCTTTTGTAAAAACGAATGACAGAATTGCAATTTATCCATAGTCTATTTCAATAAATCAACTTTCTTTTTAGTAAAAAAGAAAATATTGCCTATGTTAACTTCCAATTACTAGCTATAAATCAAATGAATTTTGTATTAAAATCATTTGCATCTAAGAGTGAATTCCTTACTCTAGGAACACATGTAGCTTCTAAGGCTTTTATAAGTTGTTTCGTTGGTTTTTGTGTTGCATACCAACTGGAATTTACTTTTGTGAATAATGTGAGATAAGGATCTAACATCTCTCTTCCAATGACAGTTACTGAACAGCCATTCCATAAACATTTACTGGCAGGGCACGGTGGCTCACACCTGTAATTTCACCACTTTGAGAGGCTGAGGCTGATGGATCACCTGAGGTCAGGAGTTCGAGACCAGCCTGGCCAACATGGTGAAACCCTGTCTCTACTAAATACGAAAATTAGCTAGGCGTGGCGGCGCAGGTCTGTAATCCCAGCTACTCAGGAGACTGAGGCAGGAGAATCGCTTGAACTCAAGAGGTGGAGGCTGCAGTGAGCTGAGATCACATACTGCACTCCGGCCTGGGTGACAGAGCAAGACAGTCTCAAAAACAAACAAAAAACATTTACTGAAAACCTGTTGCTGGACAGGCTGGGAATAAGCAGTAAAGAAAACAAACAAAACTCTCTACCATCAAGTATCTAACATTCTAGGCGAAGGACATGAGTTACATTCTTTTCAGAAGCTAGTAAGTATTCTGAATGCTATATAGAAAACTAAAGCAGGGGAGGAGAACTGTGGGAGTCCAACTAGTGGTAGGAATTGCCTCAGTGCCCACAGAGCTATATGGGGATTAAGTTGTAACAGGATGAGGCATCACCTAGCATCCTGTACTTTCTATGGTAACTGATGTGAAAGAGATCTCTACAACTGATGTAAAATAGAGACTATCAGAGCTTAATAACAGTGAGGCTATTTGGAGTGACGTTCAAAGTGATGGAAAAGAAGGTCATTTTACACCTTCCAGTGATGATGCAGAGGACAGGGTAGTATGACTGCCATTCTTTCCTTGTTTGCCCTTGTTTCCACATATACTTGAGTATGAAAGCCCATTTTCCAACCCATGAACAATGTCACAACATCCTACTTACTATAATTTTATAGTATTATAAGACAGTATGCTATTCAGGAAAATCCAAATTATATCCAAAAGTTACTAACTGATAGGCATAAAACACAATGTCAGTACTTTGTGAGGATGTGGAAAAGCTAGACTCATATAGGTAAAAGCACAAATAGGTATAGCCAATTGGCATTATCTATTAAAATTTTAAATGCCTATATTCTATGACTCAATAATAGCACTTGTTACTGTCTACCCTATAAAGAAATGTTCAATACAATACTGTTTTCAATAGTGAAAGCTGGAAATGATCTACTAGTAATACCATAATCAAACAATAACATTCACAGTAATACAATAATAGTGGGAGACTTCAACACGCAACTCACAGCACTAGAAAGATAATTGAGACAGAAAATTATCAAAGAAAACATTAGACTTAAATTGGACTTTGGACTAAATGGACTTAACAGATGTAGGACAGTCTACTCAACAATGACAGTATATACATTCTTTTCACCAACACATGAAAAACTCTCTCCTAGACAGACCACGTTAGTCCATAAAAGGAGTCTTAACAAAATTTTTAAAAATCGAAATCATATCAAGTATCTTCTCAGACCACAATGGAATAATGCTAGAAAACAATACCAACAGGAACATTGGAAGCAGTACAAATACATGGAAATTAAACAGCATGATCCTGAATGATCACTGGGTCAACAAAGAAATTAAGGCAAATTTAAAAATTTTTTGAAATGAATGAAAATTAAACACAACATCAGAAAAACTGTGGGATATAGCAAATGCAGTGTAGAGAGAGAGAAGTTTATAGCCTTAAAAGCCTGCATCAGAAAAGCAGAAAGGTAACAAATCAATAACCTTACATATACCTCAAGGAACTAGAAAAGTAAGAACAAACCACGCCCAAAGTTAGAAGAAATAACACAGAACTAAATGAAATACAGCCCCCCCCCAACAAAAATACACAAAGCATCAGCAAACTGAAAAGTTGGTTTTTGAAAAGATAAACAAAACTGATAAACTATTAGCTAGACTAACCAAGAAGAGAGAAGATCCAAATAAACAGAATCAGAAATGAAAAAGGAATACAACTGACACTATAGAAATACAAAAGATCAAGGACTATAATGATCAACTATACACTCACAACCTAGAAAACCTAGAGGAAACGGGTAAATTCCTGGAAACATACAACCTCCTGAGATTGAACAAGAAACAAACTGAATTTCTAAACAAACTAATAATGAGTAGTGAGATTCAATCATAATAAAACATCTCCCAACCAAAAAAAAAAACAAAACAAAAAAAAGCCCAGGACCACATGAATTCACAGCCAAATTCTACCAAATATAAAAAGAACATACTGATACAAGTCCTCCCAAAACTATTAAAAAAAAATTAAGGAGGAGTTTATTCTCCCTAACTCATTTTATGAGGCCAGTATTATGCTGATACCAAAACCAGGCAAAGATATAATAAAAGAAGAAAACTACAGACCAATATCCCTAATAAAGTCAGACGCAAAAATCCAAAACAAAAAACAAGTAAATCAAATCCAACAGCACATCAAAAAGATAATACAATAACGGCATGGTGGTTCATGCCTGTAATCCCAACATTTTGGGAGGCTGAGGCAGGAGGATCACTTGAGACCAAGAGATCGAGACAAGCAAGGTCAACAGAGCAAGAGAATCTGTCTCTACAAAAAAAAAAAAAATTTAAAATTAGCCAGATGTGATGGCAAAAACCTGTTTTCCCAGCTACTTGGGAGGCTAAGGTGGAAGGACTGCTTGAGACCAGGAGTTTGAGGCTAAAGTGGGCTATGATGACACCACTGCACTCCAGCCTGGAAAACAGAGCAAGACCCCTTCCCTTAAAAATAAACAGGCCAACCGTGATGGCTCACACCTGTAACTCCAGCACTTTGCAAGGCCCAGGTGGGTGGAACACCTGAGGTCAGGAGTTCGAGACCAGCCTGGCTAACATGGTGGAAACCCGTCTCTGCTAAAAATACAAAAATTAGCCGGGTGTTGTGGCGCAAGTCTGTGGTCCCAGCTACTTGCGGGTGCTGAGGCAGGAGAATCGCTTGAACCCAGGAAGTGGAAGTTGCAGTGAGCTAGGATCACACCACTGCACTCCAGCCTGGGTGACAGAGCGAGACTCCATCTCAAAACAAACAAATAAATAAATGGCCAGGCACTGTAGCTCACACCTGTAATTCCGGCACTTTGGGAGGCCGAGGTGAGTGAATTGCTTGAGGCAAGGAGTTCGAGACCAGTCTGACCAACATGGTGAAACCCTGTGTCTACCCAAAATAAAAAAATTAGCCAGTCTCACAAGCTGATCTCAAAATAAATAAATAAATAACTTTTAAAAAATAAACAACAAAAAAAAGATAATACATCATGATCAAGTATGATTTATCCCAGGGATACAAGGATGGTTCAACATACACAAATCCATAAATGTGACACATCATAATAACAGAATAAACGACAAAAACTCTACAGTCGTTTCAATAAATGTAGAAAAAGCATCTGATAAAATTGATAAAAATCCCCAATAAACTGGGCATAGAAGGAACACACAACATAATAAAGGCCATATATGAAAAACCCACAGCTAACACTAAATGGGAAAAAGCTGAAAGCATTCCCTCTAAGAACTGGAACAAGACAAGGGTTCTCATTTTCACCACTCTTATTCAACATCGTACTGGACATCCTTGCCAGAGTAATCAGGAAAGGGGAAAAAAAAAAAAAAAAAGGCATTCAAACTCCAAAAGCAGTAAGTCAACATTTTCCCTGTTTGCTGAGGATATGATCTAGAAAACCCTAAAGACTCCATCAGAAACTCTTGGATTTGACACATGAATTCAGTAAAGATTCAAGATATAAGATTAATATATGAAAACCAGTAATGTTTCTATACACCAATAATCACCTAGCCAAGGATTAAATCAAGAAAGCAATCTCATTTACAATAGCTACAGAAAAAAAAAAAAAGTGGTGGCTCACGCCTGAAATCACAGCACTTTGGGAGGTCCAGGCTGGAAGACTGCTTGGGTCCAAGGGCTTAAGACCAGCCTGAACAACATAGTAAGACCTTATCTCTACAAAAACCAAAAAGGAAATTAGTCAGGTGTGGTGGTTCATTCCTGTAGTCCCAGCTACTTGGGAAGCTGAGGCAGGAGAATCACTTGAGCCTACCAGGTGGAGGCTACAGTGAGCTCTGATAGTACTACTGTACTCTAGCCTGGAAGACAGAGCAAGACCCTGTCAAATAAAATTAAAAATAAGATAAAATAATAAAATCTAAAACAAAATACCTAGGAATATATTTAACCAAGGAAGTAAAAGATCTCTATAAGAATTACTACAGGCCAAGTGCGGTGGCTCACGCCTATCATCTCGTCACTTTGGGAGGCTGAGGTGGGGAGATTTAACTAGAGGCCAGAAGTTCGAGACCAGCCTGGCCAACACGGCGAAACCCCATCTCTACTAAAATACAAAAATAAATTCCTTCTTTCCTTCCTTCCGTCCTCCCTCCCTCCCTTCCTTCCTCCCTCCCTTCCTTCCTCCCTCCCTCCCTCTTTTTGTTGAGACGGTCTCCCTCTGTTGCCCAGGCTGGAGTGCAGCGGCATGGTCTCAGCTCGCTGCAACCTCCCTGCCTCGGGCTCCCGTGATTCTCCTGCCTTGGCCTGCTGAATGCCTGGGATTGCAGGCACACACCACCACGCCTGGCTGGTTTTTCTATTTTTGGTGGAGACGGGGTTTCGCCGTGTTGGCCAGGCTGGTCTCCAACTCCTGACTTCGAGTTATCTGCCCGCCTTGGCCTCCCGAAGTGCTGGGCTTGCAGACGGAGTCTCGCTCACTCAATGCTCAATGTTGCCCAGGCTGGAGTGCAGTGGCGTGATCTCGGCTCGCTGCAACCTCCACCTCCCAGCCGCCTGCCTTGGCCTCTCAAAGTGCTAAGATTACAGCCTCTGTCCGGCCGCCACCCCATCTGGGAAGTGAGGAGCGTCTCTGCCTGGCCGCCCATCATCTGGGATGTGAGAAGCGCCTCTGCCTGGCCGCCCCGTCTGGGATGTGAGGAGCGCCTCTGCCTGGCCGCCCCGTCTGGGAAGTGGGATGTGAGGAGCGCCTCTGCCTGGCCGCCCCGTCTGGGAAGTGAGGAGCGCCTCTGCCTGGCCACCCCGTCTGGGAAGTGAGGAGCGTCTCTGCCTGGTCACCTCGTCAGGGAAGTGAGGAGCGCCTCTGGCCGGTGGCCCATCGTCTGGGAAGTGAGGAGCACCTCTGCCCGGCCGCCCCATCTGGGATGTGAGGAGCGCCTCTGCCGGCGCCACCCCTCTGGAAGTGAGGAGCGCCTCTGCCTGGCGGCCCGTCTGGGAACTGAGGAGCGCCTCTGCCCGGCCGCCCCGTCTGGGACGTGAGGAGCGCCTCTGCCCGCCCGCCCCGTCTCGGAAGTGAGGAGCGCCTCTGCCCGCTACCCCGTCTGGGAAGTGAGGAGCGTCTCTGCCTGGTCACCTCGTCAGGGAAATGAGGAGCGCCTCTGCCCGGCCGCCACCCCGTCTGGGAAGTGAGGAGCGCCTCTGCCTGGCGGCTGTGCAACCTTCCAAGTGTGAAGTGACAGCCTTCGTTGTAGAATGAACGAAGACACTGGCACTGATTATATAACACCTTGGCAGCTATCTCAAGTCATTGATGGTGGAGGTATTGGAATTACAGAAGAAAGCAAACACACAAATTTGACTAAAGGCGATTTTGTGACTTCTTTCTATTGGCCCTGGCAAACCAAGGTTATTCTGGATGGAAATAGCCTTGAAAAGGTGATATATATATATATGAACATATCTGATTTTTTTCCCTGTGTAATTCTTACTTTGTGCATTTGATATTCAGTTGTGTTTGTAATCACGGAAAAATAAAAGCATATATATATAAAAAAAAAATTACCTGGGCCTGGTGGTGGGTGTCTGTAATCCCAGCTACTCGGGAGGCTGAGACACAAGAATCACCTGAACCTGGGAGGTGGAGGTTGCAGTGAGCCCAGATCGCACCACTGCACTCACACTCCAGCCTGAGCAATGGAGGGAGACTCCATCTCAAAAAAAAAAAAAAAAAAAAGACATAGGAGACTCCAAAAGGTGGGGTTTGAAAAATATCTACTGGGTACAATGTTTACTCTTCCAGTGACACATTAAAACCCCAGAATTCATACTATGTGTAAGAAATGTGTACTTTTTTTTTTTTTTTGAGACTGAGTTTCACTCCTGTCGCCCAGACTGGAGTGCTATGGCATAATCTCGGCTCATGGCAACCTCCATCTCCAGGGTTCAAGCAATTCTCCTGCTTCAGCCTCCCAAGTGGCTGGGATTACAGGTACATGCCACCATGCCGGACTAATTTTTGTATTTTTGGTCAAGATGGTGTTTCACCATGTTGGCTTGGCTGGTCTCGAACTACAGATCTCAAGTGATTGCCCGCCTCGAACTCTCAACGTGCTGAAATTACAGGTGTGAGCCACTGCACCCAGCCAAAAAAGGTAAACTTCTAAAAAAATAACTTTACGTTAATATTTATATTCTTTTCCTTTTTTGTGTGTGCCAAGGTCTCACTCTGTTGCCCAGGCTGGAGTGCAGTGGTGTAACCATTGCACTTTGTAGCTTTGACCTCCTGGGCTCAAGGATCCTTCTGCCTCACATTCCAGAGTAGGTGGGATTACAGGCACATGCCACCATGTCAATTTTTTCTATTTTTTCGTAGAGTTGGGGTTTCACCATGTTGCCCAGGCTGGTCTCAAACTCCTAAGCTCAGGCAATCTACCTGCCTTGACCTCCTAACGTGTTACGATTACAGTGATTAATATTTCAAATAGATTACCCTGGAAAAAAAAAACTTTCCTTGTAAGGCTATAGTTTCTTTTGACCATTTCTCTCCTTCCCCATTCTTGTTTGTTTGTTTTTTGAGACGGAGTCTTGCTCTGTCACCCAGGCTGGAGTGCAGTGGCACGATCTTGACTCACTGCAAGCTCCGCCTCCCGGGTTCATGCCATTCTCCTGCCTCAGCCTCCCAAGTAGCTGGGACTACAGGTGCCCGCCACCATGCCCAGCTAATTTTTTAATTTTAATTTTTATTTTTAGTAGCGACGGGTTTTCACTGTTAGCCAGGATGGTCTCAATTTCCTGACCTCGTGATCTGCCCACCTCAGCCTCCCGAAGTGTTGGGATTACCAGCGTGAGCCACTGAGCCCGGCCTCCTTCCCCACTCTTTTACCAGGTACATCATTTTGATATACATCCATCTAATCCGTTTTCTACATGATGATATTTCTATGTGTGTACTATTATGTGGATTAGGTATTATCATCCCCACTGTGTGTATGAGAAACTATTTACTAAGTTGCACAAGCAGCTAAATCGGAAGTAAGAAGACCAACAGTGAAAACCTGGTACATTTAGCTTTAGTGCTTTTCCCATTATCCCATGATACTTCCTGAACTGTCCAGTATGGCAGCTACTGGCCACACGCTACCTGAATTTTAACTAAAATGTAAGAAAACTAAGAATTCAGTTCTTCAGTTGCACTAACCACATTTCAAGTGTCTAATAGCCACACAAGTCCTTAATGAATGGCATAGATACAGAGTGTTTTCATCACAACAAAAAATTCTTTTGGATAGTATCATCTTCAAGCGACAAATTCCTGACATTCTGTTTTATAAATACAAGCCAGGAAAGGCATGTGGATATGGGGATTCCCCAAAACAAAAACATTTTTTAAAAAAAGCATAAGAAGTGGGTAGGCCAGGTGCAGTGGCTCACGCCTGTAATCCCAGCAGTTTGGGAGGCCGAGGCAGGTGGATCACCTGAGGTCAGGAGTTCAAGACCAGCCTAGCCAACATGGCAAAACCCCGTCTCTACTAAAAATACAAAAATAGCCAGGTGTGGTGGTGTGTGCCTGTAATCCCAGCTAATCGGGAGGCTGAGGCAGGAGAATCGCTTGAACTTGGGAGGTGGAGGTTGCAGTGAGCCAAGATCACGCCAAGGAGTTGAAAGCTGCAGTGACCTATGAGCACACCACTGCACTCCAGCCCAGGTGACAGAGAAGACTATGAAGAAGAAAAAAGAAAAAATATATAGTTACATCATATTCACACGTAAGCAAAAGGGCATAGAGAAAACAAGACAGCTCCTCTGAAATAAATGAAACATGCTATTCCCTCTTATTTAACTGATATCTATTTTATCTATTGAGTTAGCATTAGGAGAGGCCAACTGGGAATCTTACATTATGGAAACAGAAGAAGATATTCTCTTCATATCAAGGAGTATGAAGACAAAAGCTAGCAAAACAAGGTAATAATAAGCACTGGCCCACGAGACTGGGATTAGTCCAAAAAATGTGAGAGATAAAACTGCGTGTTTATTTTACAAAAATCTTTAAAATTTTAAAAAGAACTTTAAATTTCATTACTGTACTTCAAAAATATCTCAAGATATCAAATTTCTTCATTTTAAACTAAAAATATCAAGTTTTTTGTATTTCTGTATTTTTCTTGACAACCATTAGTTATGTAAGTATGCTTTTCTTTAAGTCAAATTCTATATTAATGCATATGACAATCTATGCCTATGTCTGGAACCTGACATGTGTTATTTATATCGGATTTATTATTATTATTATTATTATTATTTTTGAGATGGAGTCTCACACTGTTGTCCAAGCTGGAGTGGAGTGGTGTGATCTCAGCTCACTGCGACCTCCGCCTCCCGGATTCAGGCAATTCTCCTGCCTCAGCCTTCCAAATGGCTGGGATTACAGGCGCCCGCCACCATACCTGGCTAATTTTTTTGTATTTTTAGTAGAGACAGGATTTCACCATGTTGGCCAGGCAAACTCTTGACCTCAGGTGATCCACCCGCCTCAGCCTCCCAAAGTGCTGGGATTACAGGCGTGAGCCACTGTGCCCAGCCTTATTATTTTTTTTTTTTAAAGATTTTGAAGACCGCCCCCCCCTCCAAGAGGAGAACTTGGAAAACTAATGGAGAGCTGATTTATGCTCTCCTTTTAAGACATGTGCTTTTATTGTAAATTAATGTGTACTGGTGGTCAGCAAGCAACAAGAATGGATAAAGATAATAAACCCTTAATAAAAACCTGCCTGTTAAAGCACAAAACAACATAAACACTATTTCAACCTTGAATTCTTTAATTCTATTTTTGCCATGAAGAGCTTCATCAGAAAACCCTTAGGTGTCTTTAAATTTAGCTCCTTTACACATACTTCATTGTTATTACAATGTGCTGCCTGCCTGACAAAGAAAGAACAGAGGCACACTGTTATGCAACACCATGTCTCCAAGTGCAGCTTGCAGCTCCTTTACTCAGCAAGCACCAAATGCATGTTTAATCAGTATTACAGCTTACAACCAGGCAAGTAAAGTCACTATCCTTCCAATCCTCAAAAGGGCCTGTTTGCTGAATTATGCATAGCTTGAAGACTATCTTGGAATTATCATCGACAGCTACAGATGCAGGTGTGTGACATTACAAAACTTATGCCAATAAACAATTTTTTTCATTTTTATAGTAGTAACTGGTAGTAGAGAGAGGAATAAAATCACTTTACGCATTTGGAACTAAAACATTTCAATGGGGAAAAGTATCTTCAAACAGCTGAAAAGAAAAAGAACAGTGTAAAGGTTCATCACGCAGAAAATTCAAGAGAAATAACCATGAACATTAGCATTTTGGAGGAAATATGTGATTCAGCATATACAAAAACCTAAAAATACTAAAAAATAGAGCCTATTTACAGTGTGACTTATTACTTGCAGAGGCTAGCAATTTACATCAAATAGTTACAGTGAAATTTACCATGGATTACTAACAGTGAAGATACATCCCTTCAGGATATACTGAAAACATTTGCCGTCTTTGATATGAAGCTTGTCCAGGTTTTGTTTGGAAGCCCTCCATGAAGAGAAAAGGTTCATTCATCACTATTGTGGCCTAAAGCAACATATCTGATAATACTTTACTCCTGATGCAATGTAGGGTAAGCAGCACTTCTCTTTTAATTATTTTAAAACTCTGACATTTAGTAACTCCATTATTTTAAGCTTAAATATGTGATGTGTTTAATCTGTGGAAATAAATCTTTTATTAAGAAGAGATAAACTCTGCTATTAATTGCTTTTTCAAAATATTAGTAAAATGGAATTAATTGCAATACTAGATTATAAAATTAATGACACAATGATCCCCTAATCTTCAAAGGAAAAAATTATTCAAATCCCTATTCTGCTCAACTGCTCCCCAAAAGAGTTGCTTTAAAAAGGAGTTGATGTTCTAAACTTACCGAATTGTATACACTAAGTACAAGAAGTATTTTGTATATAAATTACAGTTCACATTAAATACATCAGCCTAGTTAGATATGTAAAAATTTTTAAGTATCTTTGTAGCTACTAAATATAGAATACATAAATGGCAGAATCTAACTTCCACATTTTCATCATATTTTCGGCTCTTTAGCCCAAATGTTAAAAATAACAGATTTTAAATTCTATTAAAATACACTCATTTACTATCATTTTCCAACACATTAACAGACTAAAGTAGGACTGCACACTAAAAAACTAAGCAAAAAATGCAACACGTATAATAAATACATTTACTAGCTCTGTGCTAGTAAATACATTTTCTAGCAATTTTCTAGTATCTACTAGTATTTCTAATAAATAAATTTTCTAGCAATGTGCTTCACAATCATTCTCATTTTCTCTAGATGAAGACATTTTCTGGGAAAACTGGTACTTCTGTCATCACTACAGCAGAAGATGTTAAGAAGCAAGAAGAGAAGGAAGAAAAAGAAGAATCTATCTTGACTATGTTAGGTATAGCTGGAACAGTACTTAACCTCTTAGTGATTGTTTTTGTCTACATCCATACCACACTCTGAAGGTCTCGTTCAAGGGACAGCATTCAGGGCAAAACCTGGCTCTAACAAGAAAGATTTAGAAGACTATCCTTTAAAAGCACACCTCCAGAATATTAAGACATACATCCCAGGGTAAGTCCCTTGCTCTAAGAGCAATTACTACATGATGCTTCCAGCTTGAGCAATAAAATTATAACAAAGCAAACAGGCAAATTTTAACTTTACACAGAGGAAAAAAACAGAGTACAAAGCAATGAATATGGACACTGAAGACAGACTACTCCAAAACATACAAGATTTAGTAATGTATACAACACACAACAGCAAAAATGCCACAACCATTTTTCTAAGAGTACATATAAAATATATATTAATTAAAATAAAACTGCATTTAGGTTTGAGTTTTCCTTAAGCCTCTAGTAATCTACTTAATACAGGAAAGGGAAATTTAGTCAGTATGGGAAAGAAGACTATGAAAATGTTTAGAAAAATGAAGTTTTAGTTAGCATTAATGAACATTGAATATTTTAAAAACTGTCTTTGGAAATTATGTTTTAGTAACTCAAAAGAAATGAACCTTAGCATGACCTTTGGTAGTTAAGCAGTTGTAAAGACAAGGCCACATAGAAAAATAAAGACTACATAGAAAAGAAACTTTCTTGTTTCAATAAAGTATTGACATTATTTCTCTGACAAATGTGGGTAATACAAAATAAAACTACCATTGTTAACATTTTAATATATTCTCTAAGTAAACTGGAGTAACTCTTTCTTTCTTTTTGTTTTTTGAGATGGAGTCTTGCTCTGTCACTCAGGTTGGAATGCAGTGGCTCGTTCTCGACTCACTGCAACCTCTGCCTCCCGGGTTCAAGCAATTCTCATGCCTCAACCTCCCAAGTAGCTGGGACTACAGGTGCCCATCCACCACACCCGGCTAATTTTTGTATTTTCAGTTTCGCCATGTTGACCAGGCTGGGCTCAAACTCCTGACCTCAGGTGACCTACCCACCTTGGCCTCCCAAAGAGCTGGGATTAGAGGCTTGAGCCACCGTGCCTGGCCTGTAGGACTTTTTTTAAAGCATTTCATGATTTAACATAAAAACATCTAGTTTGCATAACAATTATATAGCGGAAATACAACTGGCATAAACAAATCTGGAAACAAACACAACTCACTCAACTGGGATGTTTCAGAGAAGAAATGGAGAGTTATGGCTAATCTAGTAGGTAGTTATGTGGAAATCTGATTAAGCTTTTCTTAATAGCTGGACTACAGTGTGAAAGGTGACAATATAAGGATTAGGTACATGAGCAGCTCATAGGAAAGAAAGGACTACTCTGGGTAGTCAAGAATGGTATCCTTGAAGTGTTTGAGAAGTGAACTAATACTTAATCTTTACAAATCTGTACAAATCAAAGCAATTCAAAACCCATCTAAATTTTAATTTAAGCAACCTGTCCTCCCCTTATAAAACTTACCAGTCATAATTATTTAACACATAGAGTGATATATTCTATACCAAAGTTATTTCCACATTGGATGCCCTTGACAAAAATGAAAACTCTAAATAAAAAGAATTAACATTTGTTGATAAGCACTTACGTTATACTGAGTCACTATCAACATGCCTTGCTAGTGACCATATATAGAAATAAATACATTAAACGTGGGCAAGTGTTTTAAATTTTATTGGTACTGCTCAGCTAATTGTCACAAAAACTAGAGCCATATTAAAATACTATTAAAATATACTTTGGGCTAAAAATAAAGTGGCAGGTTACTCTACTTTTTTTTCTGAGATAGGGTCTACTCTGACACCCAGGCTGGAGTGTAGTGGTGTGATCACGGCTTACTGCAGCCTCGCCCTCCTGGGATCCCACCTCCCACGTAGCTGGGACTACAGGTGAGTGTTGATTTTTTGTTTTTTGTTGAGACAGGGTCTAAGTTGCCCAGACTGGTGATCCTCATGCTTCAGCCTCCCAAAGTGCTGGGATTGCAGGTGTGAGCCACCACACCTGGCCTGCTACTTTACTTAGTAGAATAATCTGATAGATTATTTTATTTTTTTATTTTTTTGAGATGGAGTCTTGTCTGTCGCCCAGGCTGGAGTGTAGTGGCTCACTGCAACCTCAGCCTCCGGGTTTTCAAGCGATTCTCCTGCCTCAGCCTCCTGAGTAGCTGGGATTACAGGCACGCACCACCACACTCCGCTATTTTTGTATTTTTAGTAGAGACAGGGTTTCATCATGTTGGTCAGGCTGGTCTCAAGGTCCCGACCTCATGATCTGCTCGCGTCAGCCTCCCAAAGTGCTGGGATTATAGGTGTGAGTCACTTCACCCGGCCTATTTTATTTTTTAATAGAGATAAAGTCTCACTATGTTGCCCAGGCTGATCTCAAACTCCTGAGCATAAGCAATCCTCTCATCTTGGCCTCCCAAAGGGATTACAGGCAAGAACCACCACCACAGCTCCCAGACTCTTCATTAAAACAGTACAAAGAAATGGCATAATTTGACCGTTTCAAATGAACTATTACCATGAAAACTATAAATAAGGAAATACAGTTAAGTATCATGTTACAATAGCTCGATAATTTTTCATTATTCGTTTCTCAGGCAGTGTATATCAACAAAATAAAGTAATTTTATAAATAACAAAAATTACATATTTTCTATTAGTATCAAACCTTATCTTTTCCTGTAAGAGCACTAATACAATTTCTATGTCCTTTTTAATTTGGAGAGCCCTGAGACCTAGCAAGATGGCTAGGTTTCCAACTGCACATCTACTTTGATGTAACTACTAAGTAATTTGAATTTAATAAATATGGTCATATTTAAATTAAGACATCTGTCATAACAACAAAACTAATCTTATTCTCAAACAGTATACTCATGAAATTAAATACCTACTCTTAAAGAAACATATCTAAAGGTAACATAAAATAATAAAAAGAGCTTTAAACACACAAAATACACTGTGAGAAAAATCAGATGGTATATCAAAATGCAGTAATGGGTTTTGACACATTATAGTTTGTTATAAAACTGTCAAACCAATAGTAAGGAAATTAAAAATTTTAATCCTAGTATATACCATCGTTTAACTAAGATAACCAGCCAAATCAGTAGATACTTTATAATTTTCCCAATGAAGTCCTGTGCCTGCTCTCTCATGTCTACCTTACTCTAACACATCACTTACTCATTTTTCTTTTTCATAATGACAAAATCCATTTGTATCTTGCTTCTAAACTTGAAAATAAGTGAGTTTAATAATCACCATGTTACTGCTAACCAGTTAAACTTGAGCAACTGAATACATTTCTCTAGATTTCATTTGTTCTTTTCTAATCTGTGAATTGTCAGATTAACCAGGATAACAGCAATTTCCCTTGATAATCTAAAAGAATATTCATCCCCATATAAGACCACTATTAAAAAGGTAAAGATTTATTTCAATAAGAATTTGTAGCATACCCCACTAAGTTAATGGCAAATAATTTAATGTGTGCTGAGACTTAATATGCTCTTTTCTCAAAAAAGGAACATACTATTTTCTAAAATAGGTGAGGGTCTCTAAAGTAACATTCTGCCTGTTAACATTAACATCTGAATATTGCCAAATACTTCTTAAAATGAAACAGGATCTCCATCTAGTGGCCAGTGGGGTAACTCCATACTATACAGGGGCTAGAGAAAAAATGATTCCGGCCTACAAAATGCAACTTTCAGAATACCATTTGTTATGAAAAGTGGAAGTGAAATGTTGAGAAAGAAATTAAAATGAATAGTATATTTTCCTATCTAGAACACTAACAGATGTCTTTATTTTAGTAAGCAACAAGAAACCAATTATTAAAGCATCAAACTTACTATTTTGAGTAACTGGAACCATGATGTTAACCTTTGATAAATCTAATGAATTAAGCCTAAATATGAAGATTTATGTTTCTGCTGTAATGCCACCAAACGCTTTTTTTAAAGTTTCCATTCACTTACAGGCGGGGTGGTGGCTCACGCCTGTCTGTAATCCCAGCACTTTGGGAGGCCAAGGTGGGTGGATCACTTGAGGTTAGACCGGCCTGGCCAACGTGGTGAAACCCTGTCTTTACTAAAAACACACAAAAAATTAGCAGGGTGGGTGGCGGGTGCCTATAGTCCCAGCTACTCGGGTGGCTGAGGCATGAGAATTGCTTGAACCCGGGAGGCGGAGGTTGCTGTGAGCCAAGATCATTATCACTGCACTCCAGCCTGGGCGACAGAATGAGACTCCATCTCAAAAATAAAATAAAAAATAAGTCTCCATTCATTTACATATCTAAATTTTCCTCTCCACCCATTTTAAGATCTACAAAAAGAGGTCAAAATAGTAGGAAAACTACTGTTAAGTCACAAAAATTTTATGCTAGAAACAGTGAATTCAAAAAGATGAAAATAGCAGGAATTTATCTTTTTTTTTTTTTTCTTGAGACACAGTTTCACTCTTGTCGCCCAGGCTGGAGTGCAGTGGCGCCATCTCGGCTCACGGCAACCTCCACCTCCTGGGTTCAAGTGATTCTCCTGCCTCAGCCTCCAGAGTAGCTGGGATTACAGGCATGTGCCACCACACCTGGCTAATTTTGTGTGTGTGTGTGTGTGTGTATATATATATATATATATATATATATATATATATATATTTTTTTTTTTTTTTTTTTAAGTAAAGATGGGGTTTCTCCACGTTGGTCAGGCTGGTCTCGAATTCCCAACCTCAGGTGATCCACCTGCCTCGGCTTCCCAAAGTGCTGGGATTACAGGTGTGAGCCACCGTGCCTGGCCAGGAATTTATCTTAAGAATATTAAACGTATAAAGCTCTGGATACATAAATGTTCCCAATAGCATCTAATAATTTTAAATTTTACAAATTAAAGTAACAATCTAAAAGTAAATTGTTTAAATAATGGCATAGCCATTATTATGCAAGTAAAAAGTTCTTAGGCAATTATTTAATGACTAAATACAATATACTTAATGATTAAATCACTAAATATAATCAGTGCCTACCTCTGGAGAATAGGATCTGTGTCTCAGTTACAGAATTGTGACAAGTTAGTAATGGAAAAAAGGTTGTCCTTTCCCCTAAGGAGCTTGTATGCTCCCTCTATTCTGGTAATAATTTTACAACTAACAATATTCTCTTTTTACCTTTGATGCAAAGATGTTCAGAACTAAAACTGAAGATCAATTTTATGTGCAATTATTGTTGATCCTTATGGTCAGCTTAGTATTATCATTTAATATGTTCAGGCCAGTTTTTAAACTTCTATTGAAATAAAACAGACTTAGCTAACCAGCTACATAGTAAACTCATTAATATGAGAACTTGAAGGTTTTATTAAAATGAGGAGCAGACTCTGGTATTCATCTCAATCTTTAACAGTCATTAAACATTAAAGTTTAAAGATTATAAAGTATCTAACGTATACCTGTAGCCAGAAAGTAAGGGCAAAAAGGGTGTGGGACAGTAATAAGAAATCACAATTGACATTTAAAATTAATGGCAGACCAATCTCTGCACTGAAAGTAGGGCATAAACTAATGTATTCCTATACTTTCTTGTCTTGCTCACCAATCATTTAAAAACATGTTATAGAAAGAAAATGTGCATTATTTTACTAAAGTTCTCAGAAAAGCCTATTACGTTAGGCCTGCATTTTTTTCTATCATCTGCTAGCAATATGAGCATATCATCCCTTGAATACAACGTCTCAGGCAAAATTATGAGGACTACTCTCACACTTACAAACCAATTTGTAGAATATTCTATAAAATAAATGGTTATATTCTGTAAAAATATCAGCATTATGAAAGATAAAGATAGGCTAGGAACTCTTCCAGATTACAGGAGAAGAAAAGGACATGACAACTAAATGAAGTAAAAAATGGTGGAGTGGATTCTATCACATACCTTAACTTCCACATTGTCGAAAATAATACTATATACACAAGTGAAAAAATTGGAAAATAAACTTTAAACTAATTTTCCAAAATAGAAATTTTACTAAGTCTAAGGAAGACTCTGCCTAGATAATTTGTTCAGGTTTTCAAATGCCACTTAAGGCAGGGTGTGTTGGCTCAGGTCTGTAATTCCAGCACTTTTGGAGGCCAAGGTGGGCAGATCACATGAGGCCAGGATTTGAGGCCAGCCTGGCTAACATGGTGAAACCCCATCTCTACCAAAAATACAAAAATTAGCCGGGCATGCTGCTGCATGTCTGTAATCCCACCTACTCAGGAGGCTGAGGCAGGAGAATTGCTTGAACCTGAGACGTGGAGGTTGCAGTAAGCCAAGATCATGCCACTGCATTCCAGCATGAGTGACAGAAGGAAACCCTGTCTCAAATAAATAAATAGTAGCCACTTAAAAAATTATTACTATTCTAGCCAAAACTGATAACTAATTATATATTTATATTTACTTACATAATTATATATGTACTTATATACTTATATTTACTTATATAATATTATGCTGTGTTTTCCTGAAAACAATCCATATTTAATATCATTTAGGAGGCATGCTACCGTTTAACCTACTGACTACAAGTTACATCATTTTATCTTAATATAAGGTATTATCTCAAAATAAGTATTTGTTACCACATCCAAATACATCAATTAGAATTAACCACTGGACAAGTTACCAAATTCAAGAACATCTAAAGCCTGATGAAAGAAATTTCTTTTTTCCAGGAAAATAACAAATCATAAAAGAAAGGTCAAACTTTGATCTGTCACATTAAATTTCTAAAATAGTTCCAACAGCCAGGTGTGGTGGCTCACGCCTGTAATCCCAGCACTTTGGGAGGCTGAGGCGGGTGGATCACGAGGTCAGGAGATCGAGACCATCCTGGCTAACATGGTGAAACTCCATCTCTATTAAAAATACAAAAAATTAGCCTGGCGTGGTGGCAGGCGCCTGTGGTCCCAGCTACTTGGGAGGCTGAGGCAGGAGAATGGTGTGAACCCGGGAGGCGGAGCTTGCAGTGAGCAGAGATGGCGCCACTGCACTCCAGCCAGGGAGACAGAGCAAGACTCCGTCTCAAAAAAAAAAAAAAAAAAAATAGTTCCAAGATACAATATCTAAGTCTCTGCAATTCCATACATTTACCAAAAATCAGTTTAACATACACACCTTCCCAGGAAGTGCACTTACATGAACAGCAATTACTGTAAATATTATGTAAATAATCCTGGATTTCCTTTCTAACAATGAACCATAAAGATAAAAGCTCAGTGTTATAAGAGAGTCAATTTCAGACCAAAACAGAAATTTAAAATTTTTGGTAGGTCATATCTTCACAGTATAAGGGTTAAGAAAATAATACTTTAATAATAGAGAAGTGAGATAAAGAGAAACCTATCTCACCCTATTCAATTGTTCTATACAATCTAAAATTAAAATTCATAGTCTCAAACATTTTAATAAAAAAATATATTATGCATTTGACATCTACTTTTTAAAAACGGCCAGTCTGATGTATCAAACAGGTCAATCTAAACAAACAAAAAAATCAGTCTAATACTTTCATGAAGGAGTTTGAGACAGACTGGGAAATACACATTTTTAAAGGACAACAGTCTTCCTCATACTGGGGAATATGGGCAATAATCCCTTCAAATACTAATATTTTTACCAGACATCCAACTGTGTCACTTAGCTGCTACCAACCACAAAATAGACTACCAAGATTCACTCCCATTGTTTCCCTTATCTGTTCTTCCTTAATAAATTAATGAAATACATACAATTTTCATGAGTAAGAAGATAAATAAAGACAGAGGTAAGAATATGAGTAAATAATAGAGTTGTAACAATAAATAATAAAGGTTTTGGCTGAAAGAAATAGATGTTAACTGCTTGTTTCCCTTGGAAATATCTATACATTTCTGAACATGTAACTTTCTATTCTTAGGAAAAGAACACATTTCTTAGATAATTCCATAACCAAGGAAATAATAAACTATATTATTCAATCAATAATCAGTTGTATACTGGCAAAACAAGCAGCTACAGTACTTTTATTATTGAATTTTAAGAAATTATTCATCTTCTTATCAAGTACCTATGGACTTGATTTATGTATCTTCCTTTCTTCAAAAATAACTGTTGTCTGCAATAGTGTTTGACAAAAATATTTAAAATCCATAGAAGTTTGACCATATTCAGATCAGAATGATGTCATGAAGTTGTTAGCCTTTGTCCTATCATTTTCAGTTACAGATGATTAAAAGGAAAAAAGTGTACTTTCACCTTTCACAGATAAAGACAAAGGAATAATGAAACTTTTATTATTCTGTGTTCTATGGTAAGTGATGACACAGTATCAAATTAAGGGCACCAAAAACCAACTAAATATTTCCAGAATACTTTTTAGGAAATAAATCCATCAAGTATTTCAATTGAAGCTTACTATTAGACAATGATAAAATAAGCAAACAAAATTATTCATCCACAGAGACATTTACAGGGATTATTTACCTGAATCATTTCGTAGATAAGATGACATGGCTGGGATGAGGCAGGACTGACTGAGAAGCTCGAGAAGTACAGAAGGAAGGGCATTACTGTTCTGCCCTCTACTCTCATGAGATGACTGAGGTTCTCCATTTACCGCACTACTGACAGGATTTATGTAACTGGCAAGAACCTAAAAATTGTTGAAATTAATTTGGATTTCAGTTTCACACACTTCAAAAGTTTTTATTGTAGGTTAGAAATTCAATCTGAATACTAAGAGTACATATTTTCTACTTAATCAGTATCTTATACTATGTTTTAAAATAATTATTTGTTTAAATTTTCAAAAGAGAAGGATCTGTTTTGTCTGAGAGTGTTGCTTACAAAGGATGGTACACTACATACGACTAGACATATAAAAGCAATACAACTACGAATATAAAAATGTAGTAGCAACTCTGTATTACTTACATATTTTATTGAATAGACTCAATTCGGTTTGAGGGTAACAAAATCTTAGAAGTTTATACGAGAAGGAGCATTCTAGAGTTGCAGAAGACACATTCAAAGCACTGACCAACTTTAATTAGCTGATGCAGGAAGAAAAGCTAATCTTTTCATTAAGTATTTCCCCTATACATTTCTGTGGTATAAAGACTTTCTATTCTTGTTCAACTTGCCTGAATCTAGAAAAGTTATATTTATTTATCTATTTATTTTTTTGAGACGGAGTTTCGCTCTAATCGCCCAGGCTGGAGTGCAATGGCGCAATCTTGGCTCGCTGCGACCTCTGCCTCCCGGGTTTAAGTGATCCTCCTGCCTCAGCCTCCTGAGTAGCTGGGATTACAGGCATGTGCCACCAAGCCCAGCTAATCTTTCTATTATTAGTAGAGGCAGGGTTTCACCATGTTGGCCAGGCTGGTCTCAAACTCCTGACCTCAGGTGATCCACCCACCTCGGCCTCTCAAAGTGCTGGGATTACAGGCATGAGCCACCGCGCCTGGCCGAAAAGTTATTTTAAAAAATGTAAGCAACCATGAACCTGGGAGGCGAAGGTTTCAGTGAGCCGAGATCATGCCATTGCACTCCAGCCTGGGCCACAGAGTGAACTCCGTCTCAAAAAAAAGAAAGAAAGAAAGAAAAAGGTAAGCAACCAAAATGCGTATAAATAAATAACACTTAAAA